>NC_134705.1:194478022-194558022 GCF_043290135.1 Rhipicephalus microplus | reverse complement strand
ATCTATTGTCATGAATCAATAATCAATAATCTATTGTCAATAATCAATGTCAATGTACTTGACGGATTCTAAAAAAATGCGGTGGTCGATCAGTAAGGCAATAATCTATTGTCATGAAGGCATTCGATGGTTACTTAGAAAATTGTTGCAGGACCCCTTCAATTGTTACCATAACGAGAGCAACAGCACCAATATATACCTGCGCCACACGGTTCATTGCTCATCGCAATTAAGCCCAATCGGGATAAAATTTCTCGGCAGTGATTAGCTATATCTTCGGCAGCTCGTGCAGTCGAGCCAATCTCTATCAAGAAATTTGATCCGGATGATGTGTTGATCGCGATGAAAGGGGACCTTGTGACAACAGCATAAAAGTGTAGTGGATGATCGGAACTTATTGAGAAAGTAAAAGCAAACATTCCGCAAATATTTGTTTCATTTAATGAAAAAAAATCTGGTTCAAGTCCACGAGTAGTTGTAAAACATCTTCAGCGAAAGATGACTGACATCCTTTTTTACCGATTATTTGCTGCTTGAAGTTCTTTAGCGCGAATAATATTGTTAACAAGGTGCACCAAAACAGAAGGCGTCATATTCGATCGAGAGTATATACTGGTCCGGGATAGACACTTCTTTTAGCTCAGACGGCTTTCTCATTCAGAGTATAGCGTTGCGGTTTTCAGGGTAACAGTAGAGCACAAATAAGTGGATCAGTTTTTTTTTTCTCGTTGCAACTTCATAGACCTTTATTTGACAATGTAAGTCGATTGCTATCCAATCGCTTTCGCTCTTCTTCAGAGATGCGACCAGCACGGAAGAAACTACTTTATTACGTCGATCTCAAGTTACGGAAGGCCGTGCGAAGGGGGAAGGCAACCGGCAGGATCCACAGGGTGGGCCACATCGAAAAAGTGTGTAAAAACCCTCTTCTCCGTCGTTCTCTATTACTTTCTCACCCAAATCGGGGATATCTCTGGCCGTAGATTCTTTTAGGCACTAACTCGTTGTACCGGTAGATTAAAAAAAAAAAACGCAGAGTTCCTTGTGCATGCCCGAGACAGCTAGAAAGCTAAAACTGTTTTCTTTGGTTTGCTCGCAGTAGATTGTATTGATCTCCCTCCTGTTACTATACCTTTCTGCACCCTACGTGATTTTACATAGCCTCCGGAATCGGAGGCACTGGAATCTTTTCACACCTCACGGGACATTGCAGTGACTCTGAGATCGTCTCAGCTTTGATAAATTGATTGCGATGTGTTTACATATTATTGTGACGTCCTATTATGTGACGCCACGGTAACCTCGCGATAATGTCGCAAATTTCGGTGACCTGTAACATCAAAAGGGCGCCGTCATCGTATGACGATGGATTTCCACATCACACATGTCGCCTGCTGCGTACGCTACCGATGTCGGTCATCTTTTTCCGTTTGATGAGGCAACAAAGGCTTTTGACTTAGTAGGTCGTGGTCAGTACCTCTCTGGTCGGGACCCGTGGTAGTCCAGCACCTCCAGGGTAAGCGAGGTTGCGCCTTTGTAGAGAACATCTCTGGCCACCGTACTGAACACAGGTTGTTTCCGGCTGGCCGAGGTGTTCGTCACCACAACGAGAAACAGAGCGTAAGCTGGGGGTAGGGGCAGTGAAAAGAAACAGGAAAAAAAGAACATGCAGCTCATACTGAGATCGTCATTTCCCATCGACAATCTTATGCGACTATGGTTTGCACCCACAAGTTAGTCTAAAGGTAGCTGGCGTACGCATTAGCCCAAAATTAATCTAGAAGTGTTAGTCTATTTTCTTCAGTGTCTCGTGACCGGCAGGAGGAACATGACCAACAGGGACCAACCGGCAAGAGGAACATGACCAACAGGGATCAACCGGCAGGAGGAACAAGACCAACAGGTACCAACCGGCAGGAGGAACATGACCAACAGGTACCAGGTTTAAACATTGACCTGGACGGCCTGCTACTTACCTAAAGCGGGGATCTTGTGGTTATCGTGCTTGGCTGCTAGCCGAAAGGTTGCATGATCAAATTCTGGCCGCGGCCGCCGCATATAGATGGAAGCAGTGTGCCCGGGGTGCTATTCTGGAGATTGTCGAATTCCGCAATGTGGTCAGATTCCACCGTTGATCGACGCTAATTGGCAAAGTGAGCTGCTACGACCTGATTGGCTTAAAATGCCACCGTTACGAAATTTTACAATATGGCGGAATTAGACAGCGTCCAGAATAGTACCCCCGTTTTCTTAGAAGCAGGTGCAGGTTGAAAAAAAAAACCCACGTGGTCCAAATTTACACAGCCCTCCCGACACTTTCATAGTCATACCGTGCTTTTAAGTCATAAAACCTTAACCATTGCCACGATGCCAGGAAGCGCATATTTATGTTTTCTCAAATGAAATGCTGAAACTGCGGCCATCTTTTCGTCGGTTCTAAAGCTTTCCGGCCGCAGGTGCAAAGGACATGCCTATATGTAATAGAATGCTTGGGAAAGAAAAGAGAAGCGCTGACATCCTATGATTGGTACCTGTAATCAGAAGCCTGTGCATTTCCCATCAGTACTTGCGTGGGTTCTGCGCCAGGTCAAGGAAGGCACTTATCTTCACAGGCTTCCGTCTTACACCTGCCTAATGCGTGATTCGCTTGTGGCTGTTCCATCGTTGTCCGTCGGCACTGTGGTTCATACCCACTGCTTCCGGTTGGCCAAGAAGACAGCTTACAGTAAAAAAAAATAATATTAAGCGACTTTTATACGTTACGAATTGCAATTCATGACTACTAATTTAGACAAGTAGATCAGAAAGGTAGGCCTTAAAATTATGTGCGGGAAACGAAACTAAAGTACAACAACCCCGGAAGAGGACAGCGCCTCGAGATAGGTAGCAGTGTACTTGAAGTGGTTGAAGAGTACGTCTAATTAGGACGGGTAGTAACCGTGGAGCCAAACTATGAGATTGAAGATAAGAATGAGGGAGAGCACATTTGGCAAGCATTCTCAAATCGTGACTGGTGGATTGCCAATATCCCTCAAGAGGAAGGTATATAACAGCTGCATCTTGCCGGTACTCATCTATGGAGCAGAAACCTGAAGGCTCGTTGTGCTCAAATTGAAGATGACGCAGCGAGCGATGGAAAGGAAAAAGGGAAAATGATAGGTGTAGCCTTAAGAAACAAGAAGAGGACAAAGTGGGTCAGGGAACAAATCGGGGTTAAGGATGCCATAGTTGAAATAAAGAAGACGCAATTGGGATGAGCCGGGCACGTAGCATTGCCGATCCCCCATGGTGGCTTGCGCCAGGATAAAAGGGACAAACAAACAAACGTATGCAGGATAACCGCTGGTCAATAGCGGTAACTGAATGGATTCCAAGATAATGCAAGCGGGTGAAGGGGAGACAGAAAGTCAGGAAGACAGATGACATTTAAAGTTTGGGGGTATGAAGTGGCAGGAGGAAGCACTGGACTGAATTGACTGGCGAAAAATGGGAGAGGCATTTGTCCAGCAGTGGTCGTGGTCAGGAGGGTGATGATGATACGTTACGTTAAATCGCAGGCTGCGGTGGAATTGACTCTTGCTACTGGCTCTGAAGCCATGCCTTTTACCCACTACTACAGGAGGATGCGTGTACGGGCCAGTTGTTCACTTCAGTGACCAACACTCACGTTTATTAAGGAATCATTTAACTCACAGTTTTTTTTCAAAATCGTTCTTGATGTATCAGTTTCATTTTTGATTTCGCATGCATTATTATGATAATTTACAGCCTGAATACACGCACTGCAGGGCCAAGGACTCTCCCATTATCCATCAATTAACCTTTTCCTGTGATTTCTGCTGCCACGTTATCTGCCCACCCAGTTTTCTGTCGCCTTCACAGGATTTCGCTTTCTATTGGAATCCAGTCAGGTATACCCTCAATGACCAGCAATTATCCTGCTTACGCACAACGTGCCCGACCCACATTCATTTCTTTTTATTGATTACAAGTATGATATCATTAAGCCCCATTAGTTTTCTGACCTACTGTGCTTGCTTCCAGGCTCTTGTTCAAATATTTCGTTTAAGCACCAACTGCCACACAAATCCCAGTCCTTGACCCCTTCACAAGCTCGCGTAAATGATATCCATCATCATCATCGTTATAGGTCACGCTCGTTCCACAGCATAAAGGCTAGGCACGGACGTCGACGCCTCACCGAGCCATGCCCAAACGCTGGCGCCGCAAAGTACAAGAGGCTGCCTTGGCGTCCATACCCACGTGCGTAGCCTGCTCCGTCATAGGCATCGCGTTGTTACTCCTGTGCGCTGCACTGTTCACTAAGAAGTACCTGATGCCTGCCTACGCCCGGGCACGCGACGCAGCGTCCAAGAGCTCGCAGACCGAGGTCTCCTGGTCCCCAGTCTACTGGACTCGTAGGCGACTCAACCCGCTGCTGTGCAGGTCGACCGTATGCAACTGGACGTCGCAGAACGTCCTACGCCACGTGGCCTGGCAAGTCAACCCGTGCGACGACTTCTACACCCATGTTTGCTCCAGAGGGCGCAGGCCGTTCGAAGGCTTGACGCAAACAGCGACGCCTCTTTCGGGTGCCATCAAGCTGTTCGGAGACCTAGAGCAGCTCTTCCGACGTTACACCTCGGCCAAGAAGGAGGCTTTGAAGGGAGCCGAAGTCAGCCCGGACGACAATTTCTTTTCACAGATGATTTGGGTGTACGACGAGTGCCGCAAGGCAGCAGCCAACGGTGATCACCTGGTTTCGCCAGAGCTTGACGGAATCTTGGATGAGCTAGGGCTAATATCGTCGTGGGAGACCCGAGAACTGCCTGAAGTCGTCGCGCTTGCTGACAGGCTATTGAGATTGGGCACGCTGTTCACGGTCGAGGTGAGGCCTAGTCGCACCTTTCCGTGCCGCGAAAACGAGAACTGCTTCATGCTCGCCATGGGGCCTCCGCAGACTCCGTACCATCGCTTTATGTTAAAGACGCCGGGAGCTTCCGAGATGCGTTACCTGCAGATAGTAGATGAGGTACTGTGCGCGTGGAACACGAGCAGCCGCGCTTGTGGTCTGGCACAGGAAGCGCTCGTGTCGGTCGTGACGGAGAAGCAAGGACCAGTCAGCAACGGGCCTGGTGCTACAGACGAATCGCTGCCTGGGAATTACTCGATTGCGGCGCAGATTGTAGCCCTCGAGCGAGAGCTAGACGCAGTGACGATGCTGACCGAAGGCCCGCACGACACGTCACCGAAGTACAATGGTATCGCTGTCAAAGACCTGCAGTCATCGGAAGCTTGGAACTGGACGACCTACTTCCAGACACTCTTCGCAGAATCCCAAGGGTCCATCGATGACGGTGTCATCATTTCTGTCAGTGACGCATTGTCTATCCAGGACCTATGGCGCGTCATTAATTCCAGCTCGGACTACGTCGTGGTGAACTACATCACATTTAGGGTTCTCGTCGAGTTATCACCTTTCCTCGGCAGAGAAGGCGAAGACCTACTCACGCTCACGCACGACTTCCAAGCCGACGGCCTGAAGCACAGACAGGTTGCCTGCGTCGTAGCGCTCGAGAAGCTGTACAAGTACGGTCTAGGCATCGCAGCGAAGCTCACCGCTGGCAGGGAGTTCCCGACCGTGCGGCGGTCCTACCTGGACAATCAGATGAGGCAGCAGTTTAAGACGATGCGAAGGACGCTCAAGTCGTTGCTCGCGGCCAACAGATCCTGGATAGGTGACGCTGTCAAAGACCGGACACGCAAGTTGAACGCCATGAGCTTCGAGTTCGGGGCGCGGAGCGACCTTGTTAATTACGAGCATTACCGCGACACGCGTGCTTCGGCGACGTCGCCTAGCACTAATCGAACGAAGAGTATCCTGACCAGCGTTTTCAGGATTCACGTGCACTCCTCGTCCCTCTACTGGAGTGCGTACGGATCTACGTCTTCGCCGGGCTACGACAACCGATTCGCGGTGTCATCTCTGTGGGCAGCGCACGAGTACCAGAGGTCCAGCAACTCCCTGTTCCTGCCTCACGCCGTGGTGGCCTTACTGAACGGTGTCAGCAACGCGATACACCCCGTCTTCTACCCGATCGTCACGTCACATGTCGCACGAGGCCTTATTCGGGCTCTGACGGTCGGCGATACGGGAAACGACGATGATGACGTCGATGAGCCATGGCGGATTGGTCCCGAGGCGGAAGGACGTCTCAGAAACATCAAGGACTGCCTCGCCCACCAGTACTCGACGGCGCCTTCTGCCGACGGAGTCTTGAACCTGAAAGAACCGGACTTCTTGGACAACGCCATGATCTACCCTTTGTACCTGATGTACCGTGCCGCCATCGCGAGAAGTACCCCGCCGCGTTTGCTGGTGATGGCGCCTCACGGCACGGCCTGCGACGAGGCGCAGGTCTTCTTCTACAACCTCGCCGCCGGCATGTGCGATGATTTGACGAACTCGATGACTGAATCGGGCTCCCAAAGAAAGTATGGCGCGACGCCCGCTAGGTGGCGCGTGAACGTACCCCTCAGGAACTTCCGGTACTTTGCGGAAGCGTTTCGCTGCGCGACCGATGCGTACATGAACCCAACTATAGATTGTAACTTGTGGAGGTCGCCGAGTACTGTTTCGGCGACGTGGTTATAGTTGCCGGTGACGAATTTGAAGTAGAAGGCCCGGCCGCGAGTGCCTTCGCGTTTTGCCGGCCTATATTCGATATATATTACGAGAAGTCTTAATCAAGGTAACCTAGGTGCAAGATGCCTCTGGAGGTCACTTTTGCTGATGACGATATAATAATTTTAAAGAGCTTAATGTTTGACAAGTTGAAGTTGATCGTAAAAGCGATGTTTGTTTTTATACTTTTTACCCAATTTTTGGCACTTTTACGATGAATTTAAAGCGCATTATATAGTTCGCGAGTTTTTATCACGGCTTCAGTAAACTTCACTTCATTTTGTTCCCTGTATGGTGACAAACGGGCAAAGAGCTTAATGGGCCCCTAAACCACAGCGAATTTAAAGGTAAGAGTAACTTATTTTTCGCCCTCACTACTCTTGCTACAAGCGTGTAGCAAGAGTTGTGGTGACAGATGCAACTGGCCGGTTACACACACAAAAAAAATGTGCTAGTTGCAATATAAAAGGACTTTTAATAATATCTAGGGTTCAAAATCCCGTATTCACGATGTGATTATGAGGGACGCCGTATAGTATAGGTATCTGAACATGCGGCGCTCTAGCCAAAGAAGCTTGTCTCGAAAGAAGCAACGCGCCTCACGCACTTTATCGAACATCCGTGACCTCACAGTATAGACGCATTAGTTGGGCGTACGTAACGAGCTTACGTATGTACCATGGTTACGGGAGAGAAGTGCGCACGCGCAGTCCATAACCTATCTATTTCGTGAACGCGCGTGTACGTTCGAAAAAAAAAATAACGGCGCAACGCAAGCGTAATATGTAGCGCAAGCTACGTGACCTTTCACAAGATGAATGACAGAGCAGCCAGCCTGCGAGAGGGCACAGACCGTAAGTAAAACCATGGATCCAATGATTCGGCTTGGCTTGGATGTCAGCGCTCACTGCATTCTGTGCCGACCGGCTGTGCCCTCGTGATCTCCGACGACAGTGCAGCTCTGGCCGACTGGCTCGGTCCTACACCACCTCCTGACGCCGGTTCCCTACGACGACGACAGCGTAGCTCTGGCCGGCTGGATTAGCCCTACGCCATCTCCTGTCGCCGACAAGAGCTCTCGCCAGTGGTGCCCCGTCCTCGGACTCCTGCCTACGTGTCCACCTTCCCTGTCTTCTCCTTACTTCCATCGCTCCCCGTCCCTGCGCCTCGCTGTCTCCTTCCTCTCTATATATATCTTTACCTTTTAATCCTGTCCTTTTATTCCCTTCTCAACCCCCCCCCCCCCTCGTGAGCTACTGTTGAGGTGTCCTCACCCTGATAGACAGTTACGGGGCTCACTTTTCTCTTCTTTCCATTTATAATCATCCCCCCCCCCTCCCGGTTATCACGGCTGATACCACACGATGACACTAAGAAGCACTCGAAAGCTGTCTCATTTCTCGTATATTACTTGTAGTTAAACGAAAGGCATCCCGGTACGGTTGACACGGTAAACTGAAATGTTGTTGAGTGCTTCGCTTGCAGCGTGCGCGACGTGTCGGGCTGCGTACGTAGGATTGTTGCTTAGGCCCTACTAAAAGTGTCCAGTATCTCGGGAGTACGTAGCATGCTGGAACATATTGCAATAGCTCCCTAAAGAAATACACAAAGAAAGAAGTACGAGTCCCCGGCTAAATGGGGCATTTTCACCCGTTTTCTCGCAGGCCCGTCGTTAGTCACGGGAAGTTGACGAAGGCAGGGATGGCGGCGCGCGTTCGCCCAGGCATACCGGAAGGGTTTTATGGAGTGAGCCAAGTAGGAGGGGGGGGGGGGGGGATTGGCCTCTTGCTCTATAACACACAAGGGTTCATTCATGAGCGAGGCAAATGACGGTAGTATCAAATGTTAGGGGGGGGGGGGGTACATTACACTACGATCTCCACCATCGCCACGGCAGCTCGAGAAGATCTTCGCAAAGGCAGGGCGAAACGACGACCGGAAACAGAGATGAGCCCATATCCGTTTTTGTCTGGAATCGTCCTCTCCCGCGAGGTCGTAATCGTAAGAGCAACCGTTTCCGGTTCCGGTAGGCCACGTGACATACTGCCCGCTCGTGACACGCGGCAGAGGAGCTTATAGCGCTCTATTTTGGAAGCAGCCGAAATGGAGTAAGGCATAAAGTTTACACACGAAACGAATGGCGCTTTTTTTTCCTCTTTCTTTTTCTTTGTATACGGACATAACGAGAGATTCAGAAGAACCGCATTCCAAATGCAGGCGAACTTATTCTGATTTGCTATATTTCTTCTATTCGTCTCGATATTCGTATAATCGTTTCGAGAAAGTTCAAAAACGGAAGCGTTTCTTACAGGCAATTTTAAGACAGAAGTTCGTGCACGATATGACCTTGTACAGGAAATATATACATTGTCGTAATTCTTTTTTTTATGGTCTCGTAGGGGGCCTAAAGTTCACTTTTCAAGAAAGAAAAACTCATTTAATTGAGTCGTATGTACTGAGATGCTTGAAAACGACTCGTTTCAAGGTGGGAATAAGTCTGAGACGTGACGTCATTAAGGTGCGTCGGGGCCATCACGAGATTCAGTACGTCATTTCGGCATATCTGACATCCGTGTCTCGTTATCGTAAATATGAGGAAAGCCAGGTGGAGAGCGTATGGTCTTTTTTCAGACGAACTACTTATCAATTGAATTTCATAACTGGGCTCTATACATCTCATTTTTTCCCGTTCAAGACTTCGCGTGCGTACTTCGTCTTAGTTTCTTGGGCCTGCTATGGCGTACTATGTACACATGTGGTACATTGAATTATTTGCGCGCCATACATTGCTTTTCTTTCCTCTTACGGACAACCACTGCGCATGTGTACTCCTTCTTATTCTTGTCAAAGCGCGCGAAGCTGTGCCTTTATTAACAAGTACTCAACCTTTATTAAATACATCTCGTTCTATTACAATGACAGAGCGGAGGCTAAGCGCTCCATCTTCTCCTTTCGAAGACGCCGAGAGTGGCAGGGTTTATTAATAAGAACGACCAACCTGTGACCCGCCTTGGACATCTAATGGCTTATCACGAACGCGAGCAATGCCTGACAACAACATCCGCGCCGTTGTCAGGTCTTCTTTTTTTATCTTCTATGCTCAATTTCGTACTCCATCGCAAACGTTCCCAGATATTTTTTTCTCCTCCCCTCGAGTCTCGCTTCGCCTCCGAGCAGCGTCAGCTGCCAGTGACGGGACCTCAGTTGCACCTGACTACGGCGTCGGGTCGCGCCAATGCCCCCCCCCCCCCAACCTAGCCCGCTTTTACCATCCCCCTTCTCTTTCTTTGCTGCCCAAAACAAAGGTCCCAGCCAGAAACGATAACGGCCCACCGCCACACCTCCTCTTCATCCCTTGAACCCCCCCCCCCCCGCTTCTCCCCTGACGCACACACACCCAATTCCACCGTTCACACGATTTCCTTTCCGTTGATATGTATTTATATATAAGTAAACGCTCCTGTACAACTGGCTTTCCTGCGTAACCTTGGTGCACAAGAATAAGGTTGCTTGCAGACGCCGAAGACACGTGGGAGTAAGAGTGAAAGGGCTTGAGGAGGAAGTATTGCCTCCTCCTCTCAGCAAAACACTTCCTTCTTATCTTATTTATCTTTCTTTATAGCTCTAGAAAAAGATCCAGCAAGAGTTTTTTTTTTTTTTTCTGGACGCGTTCGCTGTGATCACGATTTGTTTTTCCAGCGTTTGCTAGCACTCCGGCAAGATGGCTTGTCATTGTGCAAAGCGTTCACGCGGCGAAGCCAGATGTACAGGCACGTTTGCTTTTACCTCGCTTTTTCTTTCCCCCCCTTTTTTTTACTCCTGCAGGTTGGCTTCTCCTTTGTTCATGACGTTCACGCAGAGAAGCAGGCCGGCGTGGAACGCTGCTACAACTTTCCGCATCGTTCGCTTTGTTGTTCCAGACGCCGCAGGGAACCAGGGGGCATCGAGCGAGGTAATTGGAATGGAGTCCACTGCTTCGGACGACAATGGAGAAAAGAAAAAAGAAACTGTCGGCTTCGTGCGGTGAGTGCCGCGCGAGATAAACATGATGTGGGGAGTCCCAAAAAGTTCTCCACCCTTTTCGCAAACACCGCGACACGTGGTTATAGAAGTGATTGCTCCAGCGTTCCGCGCGCCTCCCTGTGGCGCTATTCGCGTGTGTACGCCAATTGTTGCGCAACCAAAGAGGAGCAACACCACCTTCTGGGCGAACGAACGAACGAACGTGCCTCATCACGTACGAGCGGGCGTAATCGAGTCGCTTTGGATTACGTGCCAGCTGGCACTGTTACGTATCTTACTGTGCGTACTGTAGTGAAGTGTATTACAGGGGGTCTACAGGGACCCACTGTTTCGCGGTGTGTGGCCGTGTCGCGGCCCTAAAGGTGTTGCGTGTGCGTAGTAGTGTTTTCGTGAGTGAGCCCGTCTAAATGGCCCACGTCCAAGCAAACCATTCGCAGGTTGCGTAATTAACTATCGTTGAAAACAACCCTCCCGGTGTCTATAGAGGGCGCCTGCAGAGTGGAGCAATAAGGCGTTACGACTGCGTCGCACTGTTATTCGTGTCGGTGTGCTGACACAAAACGGCGCCACCTACGCCACGCGGCCGACTGAGCATCACGCGTTCGAACCAAACCCCACCCGCAGAGTAGGAACACTTGCAATAAGAGTGTGTGCTCCAGCGCTTTCAGCTGAGATAAAGATGGGCGTCTTCATTTATCCGCGAATGGGAGGCCTTCGCCGTTCAATTGAGGCTTTGGTAAAAGGTGGGTTACAAAAGCAATCCTTTATAAGGTTTTTTTTTATTTTGTGCCTTACTGATTACCCCTCAATGTCTATTTTTTTTTTAGCGCGAGTTGGACTCATCAGCAAACCTTCTATATTTAAAAGGCTTGTTGTTGGGATGCAACGCGCTGCTTCAGCAAAGGAACAGCGATGTGAATTTGCTATGGTTACGTTAAGTGTTTCGCAATGCATAACCCTTTTCAATGCAGCCGGCATTACGAGGCATACCTATCAGCTGACCACCACTTATGGCGTCACGCGTTTTACGATTCGGTCGCAGTCCTCGATGGGAACAGTACTTGCGCAACTGGCTTACGAGAAAGTGATATGAAAGTTTTAGTAAGTGTCTACTCTTACAAAACCATTAAAACACTTCCAAATGTACAGTTCCTTACACCCATTGTGCTAGCTTACAGGCTGTATTGTGGTCGTGCCAACCATGAATGCGTGGGTGTGAATCCCACCCTACTAATTATTAGATTACCAATAATCAAGAGCTACCGACTCCGTCAACATTTCTTAACAACGCAGACATTTTGCTGTTGTTATTACTCTCTACATAGAAAAACGTAGGAAGCTAACGTGTCTGCGCCAGAATTGACTATCTTGTTATCGCGAGAGCGTGATACTAAATAATTACAAATCAAAGTAATCACGGTTCCCTATGCATTCTTCAATGACGACGCGAAGGTGAAAGCGTTTTCTTTTCCTTGTTCCTCTCTATCGATAGTATTGTGCATCAGCCCTTACCAACAACTCCTAATATCCTACTTCGCTTCCAGCTATTGCGCACTAGAAATGGCAGATACTCCGTGAAAAAGTAACTGCGGCTAGGAAAGGATTAGGAAAAAAAGATCCACGCTTCTCAACGAAGTGAATGAAGACATGGGGGCGATGCTATAGCTCCCAAAGCGCGTAATGTCTACATCGAAGTCGCCGACTAGTATAAAGGACGGACATATGGACGCTCGCACATATGGATGGACAGATGCATGGACGGGCTGACGCATGGATTGACGATGTACCAACGGACAGATTCACGAATGGACGGATGGACAGATGAACAGTGCAGGTGACCATGTATTGTGCTGTCATATTCTTGATTCACGTACACATAACGTCAGTTTTTTTTTTTCACGCAGATGTTCTTGTTTTTCGATGTGCCGGTGTTCGGTTGCGGTTTCACGTATCGTGGCGGATGTGGACAAGGCTTCGTCCTAAGGAGATTCGCCCCTATAAACATGCAAAGGGACAGTTCAATCTAGCCCCTGTGTCCTTTCTTGCTTTACTTTACACTTTCTCGTCTGCTCTCGCTAACTCGCATCTTCAGGGATGCAAACAAACTAGTCCGTCAACGCGTTCTAGGCAGACGCTGGCACGGCAGTGCCACACAAGACGTTTCCACATGCCGGCTACGAAAACCTCTAGCTAGTCGTCCCATCCCAACATCGCGCGACCACCCTGCCGCCCGATACTCGCACCATTGGGATCGCAAAGCGCACGCCAGGCAGGCAGCAAGGGGTGGGGTTATGCCTCAGTCCAATTGGGCCTCCATGTGTTCATTGTGTGCTGAATCGTGCACCAAACGCTGGCACCGCGAACGATCCACGGGTGCGTGGGGTGGGAAAAACGGGGTATTGTCGAAGAATATTGTTGCGGGATGTAAACGATGTATCGGATAGAATACTATGCACGTGGTATGAACATGCAGCGAGGATTGCTAAGGTCGTTATATCATCAAACTAACCGTTAGAGGGACACTAAAGGCAGCTTCACGCTCCTCGTGCCAAGCCTGACGGAAGAGCTGAGTTTGGCAGCCTTCTTTGTTATCCTTCGGTTTTGTTTTCCTTTGCTACTCTCTTCTTCACTCTCAGTTTTTGTGTGCCTTTTCTGTTTTTATTTCTACCTATTTGCCTTTTTATTTTTACTTTTTCTCTTTTGATTTCTCTCTATTTCTCACTCCCTTTGTTCAAAATTTTTATACTCGCTTCTGCTTGCGTTACACCAAGCAATTACTGCATAAGGCAGCTCACGCCCCTAAAGCGATATGAGCTTAGTATCATCATCAATTTGCTCGGAAAAAATAGTAAGATGACCGCCCATTTCCCCAAACTTTCTTACAGTCGGACCTCTCCCTTCAATTTTCAATGCGCGTTGTTAGGGATTTTCCGGCTTTTGATCAAATGAATAGTGAACGTGGTGGGGTTGACGAAGTAGAAACTAATTGGCTTCCCAAGAAAAGCACGTAATTTACCAAAACTTTCAAATCACGCCCTGTGTCGCTGTAATACAGATACGCCACATAGAGCTTTTTATCTTTGAAAGAAAAACATTGACATATTTCACCTGCTGGCATCCTCAGCGCCTTTGCCCGCACAAGGACTCACCGATGGGTTACAACACTTCAAAATAATTTCACCAAGTGTTCAGTGCAAGATGGCCTCATTTGCTCATGCTCCACTTAAGGCAACTAAAACCAGAACCAGCAGGCTTTTGGCGATAATGGTTGAAGAGGACCAGCGATGTTTCATTCCATGAACTGTTGACTTCCCGTCTTTAATACCGGAAAGACAAAAAGCGGGCCATTCTGAGAAGCGCGTCAATGCTTCATTTCAGTGTTTTCATTCATTGCAAGGTTTTTCCCTTTAAGTTTCCACCAATGCTGAGTAGAGAAGGATGAGCCACGTTAAAGATCGCCTGCTCTAATGGAAAAACTTGCGCACCAATATTCGTAGTTATGTCAGTCGTGAGAGGTTGCTTTGAAAAGCCCAACTTTGAGCACTCAGTGTGTACGTTTGTGTGTAGTTTCAAGAACTCGTGTAGTCGCCCACGTACAGTAACAGGGAACCAAGATCGCTTAATTTCAGTTCGCGTGCGAAATGGCACATTGATCTTGGGGACGAAACAGCGTGGTAATAGCTCTATACTGGGCGTAGCTTGCGCATGACAGGATGCCCGTTTGATTTCTTCACGGCCGCTGTATTCCCAATAGAGGGAGGGCGGGAGGTGGTGCAGACAAGAACACCTGTTCACCTAAACTTAAGTGCAAGGACAGGAACTCCAGGTAGTCAAACTTGTCCGGCGGGTGTCCTGTGATCACATCGCATACTCTTCGCTAGTGAAACTTTCAGAGGTATCTTAACTTGTGATAGAAAAACAGTGCTAAAAACGGACAAGGACTAAGGGAGACACGACACAGTGTTCAGCTGTATTTAGCTCTGTTTTTCTATCTCAAGTATGAACGATCGCCCAACTATGTCTTCTAGTACCATAGATTTTTTTTCGCATAATCAGCTGAGGCGCTCTCTTGTGCATGAAGCGTCTGCGCACTATAGTTCTTGTTACCTGTACACCCATCGCGGAGACAGTGATGGCAGGAACATATATACCGTTCGCAAAACGCTGCACACAACTGTTTGTACAAACGGACGCGTGTGTCGCATCTCGCACCGTTTTGCGCTAGGCTGCATGACTGGCTGGAGCGTGCCATATAATAGGGGCTCCCTGCAGTTGCTTTTATTGTTCATCGTTTGCGTTCGTATCGTTCAATACAAGGCCTGTAGATGCCACGAACAAGTGCGAGAGGCGAGCGTGTGTATAGAACGTCAGCTGGCGCCACCTGGTGTTGAGGGCTGCAGAGAGAATGAGCCCTCGGGTCTAGTCACCCGTGGAAACACACACACACACCGACGCGCGCTCGCTTGTGGTACACGCAGAGTTGCAGTCGGGGCCTCAGCGTCGCGCACAAGCACCTCAGCGTTGTTCTTGATTGTAACCTCACCACGTATTGTGTGGGGAAAAGCAAGAACAGCAGCAAAAAAAACGAAGCTTGCATGACCTCTGCCATGCGATATCAACGTGTGTTTCTGACAGCCATTCTTCTCTGACTGGCTTGAGCTAAGCGTGGCCTCCTGTACGGCACCGAGAACATGTTGCTAGAATAGGCGCCGCACACTCTCTGTCTATGCTTAAAATCCTGTGTCGTTTGTGTCATCTGCGGGAAAGAACTTTCTGTATCGACTTCGTTCACGAGTAAAACCTATAACAGGTGTTACACCCGAGTTATGCCTTAAATAAGCCCACTTAAAACTTTCGACGACATCACACGTGGCTGTTACCGTCTTACTATTAGGATGACTTGCATTTGAAATCACCCACATAATCTTTTTTGCTCTCGCATAGGCTAGAAAAACTTAAAAATGTGCACGATATTTCCTAGTGACGAAGATTCCAGCCACCAATCTCGCGTTGATAAGCTCAAGCCATTAACTAACCTTTGGTTAATTGGTTAGTTATCGGCTTGAGCTTATTAACGCGAGATTGGTGGCTGCAATCTTCGTCACTAGGAATCAACCAAAGGAACAAGTAGGATTTCGAACAGGCTACTCTATAATCGACCACATTCATACTATAAATCAGGTAATAGAGAAATGCTCAGAATATAACCAACCTCTATACATAGCCTTCATAGATTACGAGAAGGTGTTTGATTCAGTAGAAATGTCAGCCGTCAGGCAGACACTGCGCAATCTGGGCGTCGATGAAGTATATATAAACATTCTGGAAGCAATCTACAGGGGATCAAATGCTACCATAGTGCTTCATAAAGAAAGCAACAGAATACCAATCAAGAAGGGTGTAAGGCAGGGGGACACAATCTCTCCAATGCCATTTACTGTGTGCTTACAGGAGGTCTCCAAAAGCCTAGAATGGGAACAGTTAGGGATGAGAGTTAATGGAGAGTACCTTAGTAACCTGCGCTTCGCCGGTGACATTGCATTGCTGAGTAACTCGGGGGACGAATTGCAACTCATGATTACGGAGATAGACAAGGAGAGCAGAAAGGTGGGTCTTAAAATTAATCTGCAGAAAACGAAAGTCATGTACAACAACCTCGGAAAAGAGCAGCGCTTCGAGATAGGTAATAGTGCACTTCAAGTTGTAAAAGACTGTATACTTAGGGCAGGTAATAACCGCGGTGCCGAACCACGAGTTTGAAATAGCTAGAAGAATAAGAATAGGGTGGACCACATTTGGCAAGCACTCTCAAATTATGACAGGTACATTGCCACTGTCCCTCAAGAGGAGGGTATATAACAGCTGTATTTTGCCGGTACTTAGATACGGAGCAGAAACCTGGAGACTTACAAAGAGGGTTCAGCTTAAATTGAGGATGACGCAGCGAGAAATGAAAAGAAAAATGGGAAGTGTAACCTTAAGAGACAAGAAGCGAACAGAGTGGATTAGGGAAAAACGGGGGTTAAGGATATCATAGTTGAAATCAAGAAGAGGAAATGGACATGGACCGGGCATGTAGCGCGTTGACAAGATAACCGCTGCTCATTAAGGGTAACTAACTGGATTCCCAGAGAAGGCAAACGGGTTAGGGGGACACAGATGGTTAGGTAGGCAGATGAGATTAAGAAGTTGGCGGGTATAAATTGGCTGCAGCAAGCACAGGACCGGGTTAACTGGCGGAACATGGGAGAGGACTTTGTCCTGCAGTGGACGTAGTCAGGCTGATGATGATGATGGTGGTGGTGGTGATGATGTTGATGGTAACCTATGTTCTACCACATCGTCACTATCGCTAAAGAGTGCCCAGTAACTTACAACACGGATGCAGCACCAGTAAATAAACGGAAAAACCCCACATTTCCCTCTTCTTACCAGCAAACTCTGCAATGAGAGACAATTGACCCCTCCCATAATTCCTCCCTTTTCATTTTTGTAGCCCGTCATCATCAGAGCACCCGCGGATTACTCGCCGGTAGAAAGTGACACCGGCCGTACTGGAAACGCCAATTTCCAATCGTTCGCCCGCCGCTTCCCACCGAGGCTCGGGACCTGTTTGTAAGTGTCCACGGGCATCAGGGAGCTCCCGTACCGCTACTGTGTACGAACGTGCGCCACCCACAACCACCGCCACCCCTGACTGAGTGAGCTCCATGAGCTCTGTGTCACAAGCGGCTGCCTGGCGCAGTAACGTTGTAGAAAGCGACAATTCTGTCCTTCCCCCACCTCCCCGCTTCGTTCCACCACCCACACGTCTACACTGACTTGTCTACGATATTGAAGTCGACAGAAAGACAGCAGGAAGGTATGTACGTGAGTGGTAGAAAGGAGAAAAGAGAGAGGGAGAAACGAGGTGGTACAGAATCAGGGGGGGGGGGGGGGGGCAAGGCTGAAACCGGTCGAGAGCTAAGGGAACGGTGCGGGGGAACAGTTCGTCGTCAATTGCAGCGACATCTGCTGACGATAATCCCCGGGCAGTGGATCAGAGTGAGTGGTGCCACCGCTGCCGGCGGTGGTGCCCTTGCTGATCCACGGACAGCCACAGAGCCAGGCCGTGTGTCCGGACTCTGGGAAATAACACCCGCCCAGCCAAGCCTATTCTGTACCCGGAACGCGCACCTTTCGACCGTGTGCTGCTTTTACAACGAGTGCCCCGGTTTAGGCTACAGGGATGTTGGCTTGGCAATGGGGAGTAGGGGGGTCATTATCGGGGTGACTCGTACGCTGGTGTTTTGAACAAGGATGAATGAGAAGGGGGGGACCGAAGATGGAAAATTATTTCCCCCTCCCCCGTCAGCTGGGCTGTGAATCGGCAGGCTCTGTGTGAAAATTGGATGGGCGATTTCTCTGCGGGTTACAAGGTGGAGTGCGGCGGGGCTCTGCTTCTGTAAACGTAGCGGTGAGACCAGCGCATCGCGGGCCGCTTGTAAGCGGGACGCGCTGGTGCGTCAGCTCTCTCTGCGTCCCGTTCGTTGATGTGGGGGGAAGTGAAAGTTTCCAGCGTTGGTGAAATGATTGGATTTCAAGGTCAAGGGTGGATGAGAGTGGCGTATGTTGCCGATTGAGATGAAAAGTAGCGAGGGGAGAGCATGAGTGGTGGTGCAGACGTCGGTCGAGAGAAAAATTGGTCATCTGCCTCAAACACGACGGCCTTCACAACGTTTGGAATTAATGAAAGCTTTTATTTCCCAAGACACGGAAGTTTCTGAAGAGAACTGACACGGTGCTTAGGGAGTCACCTAAGACGACAAAAGCGAAAACTGCATTCTTCTTCTTCCTTTTGTTGTTTTTCTAGTCTGGCGATAGCGTTGACCCCTTTCATCCGCCTTTCCTTTCCCGTAAGCTTTTTATACCTAACGGGGTTAAGTCATGTCTCCGAGATTCAAGCCGCTGCAAGCTTTGTGCACCTGGCGTGGTTTTTTCAGTGCCTTCAGGATCGGCCCGCATTTCTCCAATCAGTTATGTCGTGTGAAGTTGTAAATGGGTGATGTCACATTTTAGTAACCTGTTACGTAATGATTATGCCTCGTGATGACGCTGTCACCTGATGATCTTTATTATGACTTATTTTTTAACTTCATGAGGCTTCATCAAACAAGAAAAGCACTAACAGTCATCGTAATGTTTGATGACGGGTTTCAACTTAGTAATACATTTGTTGAGCACGCTGAGGTGCGTCGCGCATTTTTGCAACGCTGAAAAACTTCCTACGTGTGAAGCACCGTGTTGAGACTCTCAATGCGTAATAGCAACCCTGGTGATTCTGTAGTACGTGTCTGCAGATGACTTCATCACCGACGAGCTTATAATGTTGCGTGAACTTGGCCACTTTTTTTCATCATTTAGATCAACGGGATATCGCAATTATGTAAATGGGGCTCTCCCTTTAGTACGTATAGAAGGATTTAAAGGAAATTTCTAGACGAGCTGAAATATTCACCTAATGGTTCCGTCACAACATGTGGATAATACATTGAAAGTGATCAGGGCACTGATTCTGAAGAAATGCGCGCCTCAAATTTTGCTTCATTCATCGATGCATTGTTGTTGGTTCCATAATAAATTACGTCATAGCAACCTGCCGCGGTGGTCTAGTGGCCAAGGTACTCAGCTGCTGACCCGCAGGTCGCGGAATCGAATCCCGGCTGCGCCGGCTGCATTCTGGCGCCGCCATTGATGCCACAAGCTTACACGCTGTATTTCTACAGCTTCTGCAGGTGGTGACTGCCTTTCATCCGACCTACGCAACGTGTCTTCTTATCGATGACGTCGGCTGTGCGGACTGTACGTGCCCGGCCTCCATCGATGTTTGGTTTCGTCAAGCGCCACTGGACTTTCGGAAGACGGAAAACTACTTAAGCTGCTCCTCCTCCCAGCCACTTCGGGATCTGGCGCCGCCATAGCGCCAGAAGCTTACACGCTGTATTTCTGCAGGTCGGTTATTCATATCGTACTGTAAGGGGTAAAGCGTTCAAAAAACTGGCGTCAGATCCCACTCTCCATGTGCGTACGATTGCTGTTGACCTAATAAGTTGTATCGGGTGTTACTGTGAATGCATTGCGGCCATTATCAAGACGTGTTTAATATGCTGTGGTGATATCGAGGAAAACCCTGGACCTCTCTCAGCTGAGCAGGAACAGAAAATGTTCGAGGCTATCATGCAGATACCGTCATTGATTCAAACGCAGACAGACATTCTTACCAAAATTCGTTCGCTTCGGTCCGACCAGCAGGCGATTGAATCAAAAGTAACGGAACTGGCTGCTAAGGTGGAACGCGCAGAAACGTGCGCCTCGTCTGTACCGCCCTTAAAAGCGGCAATTGAAAATATGTCCACACGTGTTGAAACAACCATTTCATCACTGGCGGCATTGCATGATAGCCAAGATGATTTAGATAATCGATCGCGCCGTAACAACTTGATAATTTACGGCTTTCTGGACACTGTAAACGAATCTTGGGCAGAATCCGAAGAAAAAGTTATTTCCTTTTTTTTCTGATAAACTAGATATCTCAGTCAGTCCAACATCCATTGAAAGAGCGCACCGATTGGAGAAGTACCAAGTAGAATCAACACGGCCACTAATTGTCAAATTCTTGTCATTCAAAGATAAACAACGAGCGCTTGCGGCACGCTTCAAAGCTGAGGGAAACAAATTTTTCTATCGGCCAAGATTATTCAAAAAATGTCAAGATTGCTCGAAAGAAATTGGCTCAGTTTGCCCGTGACCGCGGTGGTCCTTTTAAATTGATTTTCAATAAGCTAATTATGGGACATGAAGTGTTTTTCTATGACAGTAAGAGTGATTCTGTAATTCGGGCGAGCCAATAGCCATCACGAAATGCTCCCGAAAAACGACTGCGCCAAGTGAATGACTTGAAGGTTATTCTCATAAATTGTCGAAGTATTAAAAACAAAAAAAGCAGTTTGATTCGCTGTTAGATCTGGTTACCCCTGAAGTAGTGATTGGTACTGAATCTTGGTTGGACAGCACTATGACTAACAATGAGATATTCCCATCAAATTACATATTGTACCGCAAAGACCGTAACTCACGTGGCGGTGGTGTTTTCGTCGGGGTTCACAGTAGTCTGAATTGTACTCGTATTGAGGTTGAAAGTGCGTCATGTGAGACAGCCTGGTGCAAGGTCGCCCTAGCTAATGGCACTTCGACAGCATTCGGGTCGTTTTACAGACCACCTGCTTCCAATACTCCTCAATGTATATTCGACTTAAATAACATACTACTGTCCTTAGATGCAACGTATACCGTTCTTAGAGATTTCAACTTACCAAATATTGACTGGCTCTGTCACCAGCCGAAAATAACCACTTCGTTACCTATTTACCCTGCATTTCGTGAAATGATTAATGCACATACCCTGTTCCAATTTCTACAAACTCCCACGAGAATAACCCCAAATAGTGCAAATGTGCTAGACTTATTGTTTTGTTCTGAACGCACTCTCATTAGTTCTGTCAATTTATTACCCGGTATAAGCGACCATGAAATTATTCTTGCACACCTATGTTGTGTTTTAAAGCGTTGCCATGTTCCTCCTTCGAGACAGGTGTTCCAATATGATAGGGCCAATTTTGCCTCACTATAACAGGAGCTTGATGAATTCCTGCCTTTTTTCAAACAGCACATTTCTGCCCTCGACATAGAATATGCATGGAACCTATTGAAAACCAAACTTTTATCGCTCACGAAGTCATTCGTTCCGTCTCGAGTAATCACACCCAAGCGTCAGGCAGATAAACCATGGATTAGTAGAAATATTCGCGCATTGATGAATAAACGACATCGCCTGTATCGCAGCTACTGCAAATCGCCGACTCCAGACCTTTTCAGCAAGATGAAGGAACTCGGTAAAAATATAGCAAAAGAAATGCGCGAGGCAGAAAGCGCGTATCTAGATGCAATGGGCGAAAAATTAAAAGCTAACCCAAAAGAAGTCTGGAAGTACGTCATAACCAAGCGAACGACGAAGGATCCCATTCCAGATAATATATATGGCAATAATTATGCCGGTGACCTGAAAGGAAAGGCTGAACAGTTCAATAACTACTTCGAATCTGTGTTCGTACGGTCGATCCCCCAGGCCAGTGGCCTGAAAACTGTTTTGAACTTACCACAAATGAGTGATATATTCTTTTGCGAGCAGGGAATAATAACGCTACTACGAAAAGTGAATGTGAAGACAGCCCCCGGACTCGATCACATTTCGAATTATGTATTAAAGAATTGTGCTGCATCGTTTTCCCCTTTTCTAACAATTCTCTATCAAAAGTCATTTGATTCCGGTGCTTTACCGCGTGACTGGAAAACAGCAAATGTAGTTCCTATATTCAAAAGCGGCAATAACACACAGAGTCGAAACTACAGTCCTATTTCACTAACTAGTGTTTCATGCAAGGTACTAGAGCATATCATTTACTCTAACCTAATGGCTCATCTCCAAGAAAACAATTTTTTCACCCCAGCACAGCATGGTTTTAGGAGAGGTCTCTCATGCGACACTCAACTGATTGAGTTTTCTCATGATATAGCTTTGACGATTAATAATGGCAAACAGGTGGACTGTATTTTCTTAGACTTCCAAAAGGCCTTCGACTCGGTAGCACACAATTTATTACTTGTAAAACTGTCTGCACTTAGTATTCCCACGGCGCTTTTCCAGTGGATTGAGGCTTACCTTACTGACCGAAAACAGTGTGTTGTTCTTAACGGAATGACCTGATCCCATAAAACAGTCTTGTCTGGTGTTCCTCAGGGATCTGTACTCGGGCCTCTTCTTTTTTTTTTTTGATATTTATCAATGATATAGGCGAAGGAGTATCAAGCCGTCTTAGATTGTGTGCCGATGACTGTTGTCTTTACCGTGAAATTAATACTTTGAATGACAGTGTACACTACAAAGTGACCTCGACAAGATACTACTATGGTGCAATACGTGGAATATGACGCTAAATTTTTCTAAATGTAACATTGTCCAGTTTGCTACAAAACGTCATACTTTACATACGAAATACTCTATTGATGGTGAAAGCCTCACGATTGTATGCAGCTACAAATATTTAGGGGTTTTATACAAAAATGACTTTTCCTGGAATGACCATATTGATTACGTAGCAGCGAAGGCTAGTCGGGTCCTCAACTTTCTAAGGCGTAACTTCAAGCAAGCTCCCCCTAAGTTAAAAGAAATTCTTTACTTTTCAAATGTTCGCGCTATACTAGGATATGGATGTTCCGCTTGGGACCCCAGTACAAAGACATGTATTGACGAATTAGAGCGCATCCAAAAGCGTGCAGCTCTATTTGTATCATCAAACTATGATTTCAGAAAAAGCTCTTCCGATATACGGGACAATCTTGGATGGCCGTCTTTGCAGGACAGGTGGAAGTACATACGCCTGAAACTGTTCCACAAAATTTTTATAGGTGCAACAGGCTTAAGGAAAGACACCTACATACTTGATCCTACCTATAGATCTGCCCGCGTAGACCATTCCCTGAAGGTTATGGAATAAAGGTGTCAAATCAACCTATATAAACATTCTTTTTTTCCAAGGAGAGTCCATGACTGGAATAGTCTCCCGAATGAAGTTGTACTGTCATTGCCGACTTCCTTTGATGAAGCCCTCGCAGATTGTTTGTTTAACTAGGTTTTACATGACATATGTGGGATATTTTGAACTTTAGCTCACCATTTACAGCTTCTGCCCAGTTGTGTTTTGTACTGTCTTTCTTATGAGGTTATGTATCCATAAAGGTAATTTATGTTTAAAAGTTTTTACTTCAATATTATGTTTTGTTGCTTTTTCATATTGTACAACATGCATCAACCTCTTAGTAACGTGATGTTTAGTCTTTTTATAATGTTATTTATGTGTAGAGTGTTGATGTTATCTTTATTCCTACATAATGTTTATTGCTTTTCATGTTGTATATACTACCTGTATCTTTTCCTGTTTGTTTCCCCTCTACATACAATTATGCCCAGTTGGGCGCTGTAGGTACCTGAATAAATAAATAAATAAATAAAATTTACGATGGAGGCGGAAATGTTGTAGGCCCGTGTGCTCAGATTTGGGTGCACGTTAAAGAACCTCAAGTTGTCGAAATTTCCGGAGTCCTCCACTGCGGCGTCTCTCATAATCATATGGTGGTTTTCATATGTCCTCGTCATGGAAGCGTCCCCGCCCAGGGGACAGCAGCGATGAGGAAGCAGACACACGGCGCAAACTGGTCCCAGCCCCCCCCCCCCCCCCTTCAAGGAGAGTGTGACACCAGTGCCGACAGCTCGAATTCCCGGCTGTCCTTCGATTCTCAATGCACCGATTACTCTACCGACAGTTCTGCAAGCAGCACTACGACGGGGGTGGCCTTGGTGATCCAAGTAGACCCCCAATTCTGTGACCACAGGCCCTCCAGGCGTACCTGCCGTTGATGGTCCCGATGAAAATGCAGAAGGGATGAATGAAGCGCTTGGCCACGAGACCGTGCTCCCTCACCATGCCGCGGCCTTCCAGAAGAATGCCACGGGTGCCCGTACCACGGTAAACCCTCGGAAGAAGAGGAACAGGAATAGGCGCAGGAGGAGGACTGTACCAGTTCTGCAGAGTATAGCGGTTTTCCCACCCTCTTCTGGGAGCCAGTGCACGCAGACCACAACCACGGGGCCACCTCCTGCACTCCGCACTGCCCTCAGACACGGGCTCCCCCTACCAGCAAGACAGTCGACGATGAGGGCTTCCAGACAGTCCGCTCCAAGACTGCCCTTTGTCGTACCAAGAACCTGACTTCAGCCGCCCTTCCCGAAGACGCTGCGGTGGTGGGGACGGTACTCTACCGGTTTGCTTCCGCTGGAGGCTCGCTCTGGAACTGCCCGAGACTGACCATAGCCCAGGCGCTCTCGTTGCGCCCGGGAGTTTCTGCAATCCGGGTGAACCAACACCGCAACGTAGTAGCAGTGGACGTGAATTCCCAAGATCGCCTTGAAAAGCTCTTGGCCCTCACAGAGCTCAAAAGAATTCCAGTGACCGCCAGATAGCCTGTAGACCGCCGAACCAGTATGGGATTCCTCCATGAGGTGGATGGCGATGCTGCTGACGAGAAACTGCTGTCCGAACTCCAGTCGGCTGTACGGGTCCTATCAGCATCCAGAGAAGGCCGCACCGTCACGCTGCGCTTCGAGGGCCCAGTTCCCTCAGACCACGTGACACTGTTCAGAGTACGATTCCCAGTCTGACCAGCAAGACCACGCCCACTCCAGTGAAGGCAGTGTGGTCGGTACGGCCACGTGAGGAAGACCTGCAACATGCCAGACAGCTGCATCTGTTGCGGTCGGTCTCATCCAGGAGAGTTGGGCTGCCAGTGTCTCCGTTGTGTGAACTGCGGTGGCCCTCATCGTGCTGACACACCAGAATTCCTCGCTGGCAGGAGAAGAGACCAGTGGCTACCATCATGGTCTCTTCGCCGACAGCCCTATCCATCAGACGAGAAGTCGCGGCAGTTGTGTGGGAGGAGACGAGGGAGGTTCGGTCCTATGCAAGTGCAGTGAAGGGCCATGCGGCAGCAGCCAGGCCAACCCCAGCACGCCCCGCCGTGGTGGTCTAGTGGCTAAGGTACTCGGCTGCTGACCCGCAGGTCACGGGTTGGATTCCCGGCTGCGGCGGCTGCATTTCCGATGGAGGCGGAAATGTTGTAGGCCCGTATGCTCAGATTTGGGTGCATGTTAAAGAACCTCAGGTGGTTGAAATTTCTGGAGCCCTCCACTACGGCGTCTCTCATAATCATATGGTGGTTTTGGGACGTTAAACCCCACAAATCAATCAAGGCCAACCCCAGCACCACGCAACCTCCGCCGGCCAGCCCCTGCAGCCGCGACCAATACCCCAGCTGTGCCTGCAGCCCCGGCCGTCCAACCTCCTGCTCGTGTCTCCACGGCTGCAGCCGCCACCCCCAGGGCCCAGCCTGCTGAGACCTCTGCCCCGACGCTTCTATTGGAACAACTTCTGGGCCTCCTCCGGCTCTCCTTGCAGGCAGTCGCGGCCTTGCTTCCACCAGAGCACCCGCTCCGTGCCATCTGCCTGCAGGCAGGGGCTTGGCAACAGAACAACCAGCATGGCTAGTCCTCCCACCAGCCCACGTCATCCCCGACGCCCGAGCGTCCTCCATTAGAACGTCCACTGGCTGGGATCACTGAGAGACGACTTAGCGCAACACCTGATCCACAATGACTACGACGTTCTCGCACTCCAGGAGGTCTACACCCAGGCAGAGCAGCTCCGACTTCCAGGCTACGTCGGCTACAACAGTCGGACTAGCTGCAGTGCTGCCCCTTGCCTGGACGACAACCACCCACAAGGGCTTTCTCGCTGTGCCGTCTAAGTGAAGCGCGACCTGCTGCAGGCTGAGGTATCCGTGGCCGACCTGGTCGGAGGGCCCTTCGAGTGCTGCGCCGTCCGCGTCCACCTCAGTGGGGTCGACACCACGGTGGCGAGCGTATTCATCAGACCCAAAAAACCCTGGGACCCCGGGTGTCTTCGGCAGCTTGCACACCGACTGGGGAAGGACTTCCTGCTGTGCGGTGACGTCAACGCCCACCGTCCAGCCTGGGGCGGCCGTAAGACGGACGTACGAGGGCGAGAGGTGCGTGACGTCTTGCTGCAGCTGGGTCTGGTGATCCTGAACACAGGGGGCGTCACCTTCCTTCGTCGCTGAGCCAACAGCACCAGCACAGCCATAGACCTCAGCGTGGCAAAGGAGGGTTGCCGGTACGCCTGGTCGCCGTTTCCGGACACGTGGGGTTTGGACCACCTGCCCATCCTACTCACCCCTTCCCGAGGCAAGGCCCCCAGGCATCGAGAGTACCGTGTGGTGGGCTGGCGGGGTATACCGGCAGCTGTTCAGGCAGGACACGGGTGACAGGGACCTCATGCAGCTGGTGGCTGACAGTGCCCGGCTGCAACCGTCGCTGTCGAGGCGCAGCAAGGGCAGCTTGTTCCAGACATCCAGCTCCTGGCCTTGAGAGCACCACGGAGGCGGGCAGAACGCCAGGCTCTGAAGAAGGGTCAACCGGAGCTCTGGACAGTGTTCCGGAAGGTCGACGCCGTCTGCAGACGCCACACCCGAGCACGCAGGAAGAGGGGCTGGGTGGGCGTCTGCGCCTCCATCGACCGATCACGGGACGGCACCAAGGTTTGGCGCCTGCTGAAGTGCCTGCTGATGGTGACACGGCCCTTCAACCAAGTGATGTCCCTGACCGTCCACCTTTCCATCCAGGCTGTGGACCTGAGGGAACAGCTGGCCGACCAG
This sequence comes from Rhipicephalus microplus, assembly GCF_043290135.1. Taxonomy (NCBI): domain Eukaryota; kingdom Metazoa; phylum Arthropoda; class Arachnida; order Ixodida; family Ixodidae; genus Rhipicephalus; species Rhipicephalus microplus. The sequence continues at coordinate 194,530,931 of NC_134705.1, read as the reverse complement.
TTTGCTGCGAGAGACATCGCCCAGCAGCCTGCAGCACCTTCTCTTGCTGCCCTGCAGTACCCTGCCACTTGCCACCATCCTGGGTGGACAGCCACACAAGCACAAGAACTGTGCTGCGAACCCATCAGGAAGCACGACTTCGAGGCTGCCCTTGCAGGATCCAAACGACGAAGTGCCCCGGCAGCTGATGGTGTCACCTTCCAGATGCTCCGTAACCTGGACGGAGCTGGCCGCCAGCATCTGCTCGAGTACTACAACGACGTCTGGAGCAGTGGGGTACTACCGGAGTCATGGCGCACTGCGGTCGTCACCTTTATCCTGAAGCCGCAGAAGAAAGCCACGGCCTCTCCATGTACAGACCAGTCTCTCTCACCTCGGCACCCTGCAAGGTGCTGGAGAAGGTGGCCTAGGAGCGACTCGACTGGATTGCTCGCCGAGTTGAGTTCTTCCCGGAACAACTGAATGGCTTCAGACGCCACCGGTGGGCAGCCGACTTTATCTCCGACGTCGTCACCACCCTCAAGGATGCCAAGAGCTGTGCTGACGTGGCCATGCTGCTCCTGCTGGACGTGGAGAGTGCCTGACGGTCTCCCACGCGAGGTCGTCGAGACGGCCCTGGACCAACTTGGCGTTGACGGGTGCCTCCGCAGCTTCGTGACCTGAACAGCAGGACCTTCCGGGTTCGAGTCGGAAAGGAGACCAACCAACCCAGGGACAACACTGCAGGTGTACCTCAGGGTTCGGTGCTGAGCCTCTTCCTGTTCAACCTGGTGATGGCAGGGCTCCTCGCTTCTCTTCCGACAGGCACCAGGTTCCCGGCCCGCTGCTCCATCTACGCGGACGACGCGGCGTTCTGCGCCCGAAGATCGAGGCGGTTCGTTCCAGCCATCAGGATGTCACTGGAGGTGGCCCTGCATGCAGTGACTGCCTACCTGAGTGGCATCAGACTCAAGGTCTCCGCATCCAAGACCGAGGCCCTGCTGATCTACCTGCTGGTGGCAGCACGATGCTACGTGAAGCAGCTGAAGATTGGCAACCGCAACCTGTCTTGGAAGCTGATGGTAAAGTACACTGGGCTCACCATCGACCACTCTCTCACCTGGATCCCAGCTGCCAAGGTCGCCTGCACACAGGTACGACGTGTCCAGGGAGCCATCAGCAAGCTGCAGCAGCGTGGACGCAGCTGCTCCACCAAGCTGGCGCTTCGACTCAACCAGGCTTCAGCGTCCTCAGTCCTGCTGTACACCTCCCCACTGGTGGCCTTGGCCGCTGCCAGTACACTGAACCTGGAGGGACATCACAGGAGAGCAGTGAAAGCCATCCAGGGGCTCCCCAGGTACTCCCCCGTGGCAGCGACCCTGGCCGAGGCTGGAGAGAGGCCCCTGTTCCTGCGCATGCTCCAGCGTGCACTGGGGCACGTAGACCGCCTTCACCGTGCAGCCGATGGCAGCATTCTCTTGGAGCGACTTCACAGCCAGCCGAGGTCACGGCTGGCTGTGAAGTCTCATATCACTCTACCACCAGATGGTCCCAGATCCACCAGTTCGGTGGCCCCACCACCAGCCACATGAGGTCCACCTATACCTGGACGGGGTATCCAAGCGCCGAACGCCTGCTGCAGCACTGCAACAGGCCGCCGTCTCCAAGCTCCAGCAGCAACTGGCAGGGTGGCTCCAGGTCTTCACTGATGGATCCGTCATGCCAGATGGTACAGCGGTGGCTGTCTGCGTTATCCCATTCCGGGCTATCAGCATGCAGTGCCGACTACCCTTTTCGGTGAGCTCGATGGCTGTGGAGCTGGCAGGACTACACCTGGTGGCGGACCTGATGGTTGAGGACGTTCCGGCTGAGCCGGTAACAGTCCTGTGTGACAGCAAGGCAGCGCTGCAGACGCTGGCCAACCATCGCCGTGCCGGGCTCACGGGGAGTCTCCTGGCAACTAAGTACCGGGACCTTGTAGCAGCCAAGACGTCCGTCTCCTTCCACTGGCTGCCCTCTCACGTGGGCATAGTTGGCAACGAGGAGATGGACACGCTGGCCAAGGCTGCACACCAGCCGGGAACCCCATCACCAAAGCCGTGGCGGTGAGGAACTACACGCAGGCTCGTATCAAGAAGCTCCGCGCCTTGGTCCACCCAGACCAGAGGGTGGCCATTGGGCGGGGACCCAGGCATCTTCCCGAGGCAGGCCTTACCAGGAGAGAATGAGCTGACCTCCTGCGGCTGTGAACCGGATGCGTGAGGACCGTGGCCCGACGCTACCTCAAGGGACGCTGCACCTCCCCAGCCTGCAGCCGTTGTGGTGACACCGAGACCTTCGAGCACCACCACCCCGGAGCACCGGGGTGCCACCCGGAGCTCCGGGGTGCCACCACCCCGGAGCACCTGCTCTTCCCTTCTCTTCCCCATATACCAGCGCTACGGATCCTGGTGGAGTTTCTGGACGAGACGGGAATCGTGGCCTACTGCTGAGAACGGGCCCCTTGCCAACCCCTACCCTTGCTTCCGGACTGATGTTCGTGCTGAAGACGACTGTACCACTTCTTACTTAATCTTTTTCTGTTCTTTCCACTTTTCTCCCATTTCCCTTCCTTGCAGGCACTGCGCCGTGCTCCCGACCGGGCTGCAGAAATTAGGTGCATTTCTCCTCTTCTGACCACCACCACCCCTCTATGTGTGTCGTGTTGTTGATAATGTGTGATAACCCGGTTTTCAGAAATTTGTCGTCTCCGTGCATGATGTGCGTTGCGCACTTCGCACGTAGCCCGCCATGGTCCTTAGTCCGGCGAGCCATCGATATATCGGCATACCACAAACGAGAACACAATCGGTCCCTCTCCGCCGAGCAATCGCTCAATGGCGTTCGCTCACGTAAAGTATTCTTGCACCGAGGCATGACTGTGGTGTACTACCGCTGTATACACCGGAAAATCAAGCTTCTTCTTGAAGAGAAACACTGGTGGTTAACTAATGTATCGTCCCCAAAGCCATTTATGTTCTCAAAATAATTCCTACATTGTATAACAAATTACTATATAGCCCCATCGCGTACTTGTGCAGAACTCTGTAACAGGCCCCACTTGATGTTTAACATTGTAATATTTCAAAACACTCTACAGGAGTTCATCTGTTGGCCAATTACTTATATGAAAGAATCATAGCCATCACCATGGTGCAGGTGGCCAAGCAGTACCCGTGAAGGAATTGCCCCATGCTTCTCCACGTCCACTGTTCGTAGGCCGCTACTGTTGCCAAGGTTCTGGGTCTGTGCTCACTCTGCGGCGGACAGGCACTGGTACACCGCAGTGCTTGCAGATCGTCGTCCAGTCGCTGCATGCCACCGACTCGACACAGCAACGCCTGGTCATCTGACGTGCAGTAGAGGCCGCGGCAAACCAAAGCATTCCCGCTGACCTCCTCTGAGCAGCGTAACAGACCTCTGTGTTGGTCCCTTCGTTTGGGAGAAATAAAATTTTGGTTGCCATCCAATGTCTGGCAGTGGTGCTATTCGCCTCTGTCGTGAAACATCACTGCTGAAGACGGTGATACGATGCTGTGATATTATATTGCAAATAAACAGAACTTGTTTCTTCTTCGAAATTGTTGGAAAAGGTAAGTTAGCATACATTACCTACGAAGTAGGGTCGACCGAATTTTCCATTAACCCTGCTGGAGCGGCAACTTTGTTTTCGTCTTCCAAATGCGACAGAATTACCGGAAAGGGTGAGGGCAAGTACATGCCCTAAACAAAATGCATCTTCGTTTTGCCATAAGGCGCTGACATTGACGAAAGCAGCAGCTGCTGAAGCTAGCTAAAAATTGGGCCTAAGAGATATAGTAGTCCCACTTCGTATTAGAACGAGACAGAAAAGTTAAGGAAGAACGCCAACAAGTCGAGATAAAACCCATCAGTCTTTGCGAGATCAAGGGTATTCTTAGCAGCCGAAACTTGGTACGTACTTGAGGTGTTGTGCATGAACCGTTGAAACGTACAGATGCTCCAGTAGCAATAAAAGAACATATTAACTGCAGCCGAATTGTTCAGAACTGCATGCCAGCGCGCTCTGTAAGAATAAGCACTGCAGATAGCGGGAGTGCGTCGGCACCTCTTACTGAATCATCACGATATTCTGCTGCCCACTCTATGACCAACTCGGACAGCTACTTTCCCTGTTCTTCGGATGTTTTCAAAATTTAGCGCATTTCTTTGCCCTCCTCGTGACGAGATCTTCGCAGTTATGCACTTTCTTGAGCGCGATTAACGATGGGTCACGAAGACAAGTCCATTTAGGCAAAGTGCACTCGGTTACTTGAAAAAGCGGCGAGTCGCGTCGTCAAGAAAGTCGATTCGAGGAGCGTTTGTATTTACAAGAATAAGTTACTCAGTAGGGCATGTCTTATTATGTCTTGCTTCCGAGCAAATGTTCCCCCGCTGCGCTGGCTTGCCCGATACGCGGCCAAACCACTGAAAATTTTCAGGCTTTTATCACCAATGACAAAGCTTAACTTATGTCAGACGTCATAGCCACGCAGCCATTAGCATATTATGCCTTGCTTCCGAGCTAAAGTTCCCCTGTCGCACTAGCTTCCCCGCATAACACAGCCAAACCCACCGAAAAAAGTTTAGGCCCTTATCACCCACAATATAGTTTGCATACTGTATACGGTTCTTTCTATACTTTGTATACTGTTCCTTTTTCTCTACTAATAACTGAAAAACAAACTCGAATAAACAAAAAGCCTCAACATCTGTCTGACGTCGCAGCATGCAGCGATGGGCTTATTATGTCTTGCTTCCAAGCTGAATTCCTTCGTTGCGTTGGCGTCCCCGCAATATACGGCCAAAACAACTGAAAAAGACTTAGGCGCTTATCACCTATGATAAGCCTCAACATTTCTCTGAGGTCACGGCATGCAGCGATGGGCTTATTATGTCTTGCTTTCTAGCTGAATTCCTCCGTTACGTTGGCGTCCCCGCAGTACACGGCCAAAACAACTGAAAAAAAGCCTAGGCCCTTATCACCTATGATAAGCCTCAACATTTGTTTGACGTCAAAGCATGCAGCGATGAGATTATTATGTCTTGCTTCCGAGCGGAATTCCTCCGTTGCGTTGGCTTTCCCACAATACACCACCAACCCTGCTGAAAAAAGTTTAGGTCCTTATCACTTATGATAAGCCCCAATATTTATCTGACGTCACGGCATGCATCGATGGGGTTATTATGCCTTGCTTCCAAGCTGAATTCTTCCGTTGCGTTGGCTTCCCCGCAATACGCAACCAAAACCACTGAAAGAAGTTTAGGCCCTTATTACCTATGATAAGCCTCAGCCTTTGTCTGACGTCACAGCATGTGACCATTGGCTTATTATGCCTTGCTTCGGAGCCAAAGTTCCCCCGTTGCGTTGGCGTCCCCGCAGTACAGGGCCTAAACCAGCGAAAAACGTTGAGGCCCTTATCACCCAAGATAAGGCTCAACTTTTATCTGACATCACAGCCCGGCAGCGATCAGCTTTTAATGACTTGCTCCTGAGGTGAATTTCCCTTTGTTCGTTGGCTTTCCCACAATACCCGGCCAATACCACCGCGACGGAGGAAATGCAGCTCGGAAGCAAAACATAATACCCCAATCACTGCTGATTGTGACGTCAGACAAAAGTTGAGCCTTATCATAGGTGATAAGGGCTTCAACTTTTTTTACTGGTTTTGGCCGTGTGTTGCGAAGAAGCCAACGCAACTATGGAAACGTAGCTTGGGAGCAAAACAAAATAAGCCCATCGCTGCAGGCTGTGACCTCGGAAAAAAGTTGTGCCTTATCTTGGGTGATAAGGGCCTCAACTTTTTTCAGTGGTTTTCGCCATGTATTGTGGAAAAGCCAACACAACGAGGGAAATTCAGCTCAGAAACAAGACATGAAAAGCTGGTTGCTGCCAGGCTGTGACGTCAGAGAAATGTTGAGCCTTATCTTGGGTGATAAGGGCCTAAACTTTTTTCAGTGGTTTTGGCCGTGTATTGCGGACAAACCAACTAAACGAGGGAAATTCAGCTCGGAAGCAAGACATGAATAGCTGATCGCTGCTGGGCTGTGACGTCAGACAAATGTTGAGCCTTATCTTGGGTGATAAGGGCCTCAACTTTTTTCAGTGGTTTAGGCCCTGCACTGTAGGGACGCCAACGCAACGAGGTAACTTTGGCTCCAAAGCAAGGCATAATAAGGTCATCGCTGCTGGTTGTGACGTCAGACAAATGTTGAGCCTTATCATGGGTGATAAGGGCCTCAACTTTTTTCAGTGATTTAGGCCGTGTACAGCGGGGAAGCCAACGCAACGGGGGGGGATGCAACTCGGAAGCAAAACATAATAAGCCCATCGCTGCAGGCTGTGACGTCAGAAAAAAGTTGTGCCTTATCTTGGGTGATAAGGGCATCAACTTTTTTCAGTGGTTTAGGCCATGTACTGCGGGGAAGCGAACGCAACGGGGGAATTTAGGCTCCGAAACAAGGCATAATAAGGCCATCCTTGTTGGTTGTGATGTCAGACAAAAGTTGAGCCTTATCATGGGTGATAAGAGCTTCAACTTTTTTCACTGATTTTGGGCGTATGTTGCGAGGAAGCATACGCGACTTGGTAAATGGGGCTCGGAAGCAAAACATAATAAGCTCATCATTGCAGGCTGTGACGTCAGAAAAAAGTTGTGCCTTATCTTGTGTGATAAGAGCATCAACTTTTTGCAGTGGTTTAGACCGTGTACTGCGGCGAAGCCAACGCGACAGGGGAATTTAGGCTCCGAAACGAGGCATAATAAGGTCAGTATTGCTGTTTGTGACGTCAGAAAAAGGTTAAGCCTTATCTTGGGTGATAAGGGCCTAAAATTTTTTCAGTGGCATTGGCCGTATATTGCGGGAAAGCCAACGCAACGAGGGAAATTCAGCACAGGCGCAAGACATGAATAGTTGATCGCTGCTGGGTTGTGACGTCAGACAAATGTTGAGCCTTATCTTGGGTGATAAGGGCCTCAACTTTTTTCCGTGGTTTAGGCCCTGCACTGCGGGAACACCAATGCAACGGGGAAAATTTTGCTCCAAACCAAGGCTTAATAAGGCCATCGCTGCTTGTTGTGACGTCAGACAAAAGTTGAGCCTTATCATGGGTGATAAGAGCTTCAAGTTTTTTTCACTGATTTTCACCTTGTGTTGCTGGGAAGCCAACGCTACAGGGGAAATGCAGCTCGGACGCAAAACATAGTGAGCCTACCGCTGCAGGCTGTAACGTCAGAAAAAAGTTGAGCCTTATCTTGGGTGATAAGGGCCTAAACATTTTTCAGTGGTTTTGGCCGTGCATTGCGAAAAACCAATGCAATAAGTACAATTAAACTCAGAAGCAAGACATGAAAAGCTGATCGCTGCTGGGCTTTCATGTCAGACAAAAGTTGAGCCTTATCAAGGGTGATAAGAGCTTCAACTTTTTTCGCTAGTTTTGGCCATGCGTTGCGGGGAAGCCAACACAACGAGGGAAATTCAGCTCGGGCGGAAGACATGAATAGCTGACCGCTGCTGGGCTGTGACGGCAGACAAATGTTGAGCCTTATCTTCGGTGATAACGCCTCAACTTTTTTCAGTGGTTTAGGCCCTGCACTGTGGGGACGCCAACGCCATGGGGTAACTTTGGCTCCAAATCAAGGCATAATAAGGCCATCGCTGCTGGTTGTGTGGTTGTGACATCAGACAAAAGTTGAGCCTTATCATGGGTGATAAGGGCCTCAACTTTTTTCAGTGATTTAGGCCGTGTACAGCGGGGAAGCCAACGCAACGGGGGGGGGGATGCAACTCGGAAGCAAAACATAATAAGCCCATCGCTGCAGACTGTGACGTCAGAGAAAAGTTGTGCCTTATCTTGGGTGATAAGGGCCTCAACTTTTTTCAGTGGTTTAGGCCGTGTACTGCGAGAAAGCTAACGCAACGAGAGAAATTCAGCTCAGAAGCAAGGCATGAAAAGCTAATCGTTGCCGGGCTGTGACGTCAGACAAAAGTTCAGCCTTATCAAGGCTGATAAGAGCTCAAACTTTTTTCACTGCTTTTGACCGTGTATTGCGGTGAAGCCAACGCAACGGGGGAAATGCAGCTCGGAAGCAAAACCTAATAAGCCCCTCACTGCAGGCTGTGACATTAGACAAAAGTTATGCCTGATTTTGTGTGATAAGGGCCTCAACTTTTTCCAGTGGTTTCGGCCATGTATTGCGGGGAAGCCAATGCAACGGGGGAACTTTGGCTTCGAAGCAAGGCATAATAATCGCATCGCTGCTCTTTGTTACGCGAGAGAAAAGTTGAGCCTTGTCATTAGTAATAAGGGCCTCAACTCTTTAAGTAGCTTTGGCCCTGTATTGCAGGGAAGCCGACCCAATGGGAAATCATTAGCTAGAAATAAAGGCATAATAAGTCCATCGCTGCAGGTTGGAAAGTCTTGCAAAAGTTAAGCACCGTCGAAAGCCAGCGCCTTAAGCATTGAGCTTAGGTAGAATGTGTAATACCAATGCTTGCTTAGGTAGAATGTGTACTAACCATGTGAATGCATCCTGCCTACAAAGAAAAAAATTTACTGCCGCACTGGGATTCGATCCTTGGTCCTCATGCTGCGAAGGAGAGCGTCTTACCCATTGAGCTAAGCCCGAACTTTTTCTCATGCATCATTGCCTGTTTAACACAATATTGTACGTGCATCGCCAATGATGGGCGTCATAACAAGAGGTAGTGTCTTTCTTACAAACGAACACGAATTTTAATTTTTCTTCAGGGTTGTGAAAAGTTTCCCCCTCGACAAGCACTCAGGCACAGATTGCTGCGCTTTTTAAAGGTCAACAAATCTCGACATTCCCTCTGGGAAGCACATTTTTGCGGTTCTTTCGTCTGAATCGCAGTGAAATCATTCCATACGGGCTGGCCATAAAGAGCCTCTTCACATTATTGTGTCAAACGGAAAACTATCTTCATTACTCATTGGAAGAAATCTGATACCATTTGGGATAGAATGAAAAAAAAAACATTATTTTTGTCCTGCAAGACGAAAATATTTTCGCCCGGAAAGACAAAATCATAGCGTTCCCTGTCAGGAGACACTCCCCATTGCTGGGGGCATTCTCTTCTAATTCGGTCATTTCAATTATTTTGAAAGTATTTGTGGGGCTAGGTATAAAGTATCGCGACAATTTTTTTATTACAACCTCATGCGTCAACATTTGTCGTGTTGTTTAACTTTCTGCCGCAAGTCAAGAAATGGGGATTAAATTTTTTGGCAAATCTTGGCCTTTAATAGCTTTGTCTTTAAATTTAATTTCATCAGGAACATTAGCATTGCCCTTTAATTTACAGATATTCTTATGTTCATGTCATGGTTTAGGGAAATTTTCAGCACGATCAATTTTATTAACTTAGTAATTGTATTGTGCCTTTCTGTTTGTCCTATTTAGTTCATTTAGAGACTTGTATGCACGTAGGACGTAGTGGAGGGTGCCGTAGTGGAGGGCTCCGGAAATTTCGACCTCCCGGGGTTCTTTAACGCGCACCCAAATTCGAACACACGGATGTACAACATTTTTACCTCCATCGAAAGTGCTGCCGCGATTCAATCCCGCAACCTGCCGACTCCGATGTGTGTAGAGTATTAACACTGCATACTAAAGGAACGGAAAAGGTCCCTTTGGAATTCCTCAATACAATGACAGCAAACATTTAAGGGGACTCTGAAACGGTTCTGAAGATTTATTCTTTACTAACACATTGGGCTGGTAGACCAAGTCTTAAGAGACATTTACAGACTAATTTAAGCTCTCTGCGTAAACGGTGTAATTTATTATGACGTTTTAAAAGGGTACTGACACGAAAGTTTTTACTTATCGTTTTTTTTTTGCGTCAATTTATAATCCTAACTCAAAAGACCGTAGAAAATGTAGCAGTAAGCGTGAGTGCACTCTGAAAAATTATTTGCGTCATGCTTTTAAAACATAGTTTCGTTTTCGACTGTACCCTGACGTCACGGATGGATGGATGGATGGATACGGCTGTACCCTTTTGATCGGGCGGTGGCTAGCGCCACCAAGCCGTAATACTTAATGAACCCAAAACTATATTTTTTTCCCTTAAAAAGCGAGTTTGAGAATTCGTACTTTGCAGTGAAGAGTTTAATTTTCACTCGTGCCTTGACTTTAGCCACCATTCAGATAACCTCCTTCTAGTTAAGTCTGGTATGGTATGAACAGCGCCATCAGGTGGTATAGTATGTGCAAGCGGAAGTTTTCGCGACATACCCTCGTCCACGCGTCGCTTCTTCGAATGATTCTCTCACCCTCTCGGAAGCGTATATCTCATATTCGCGTACACGTACACTATTTCAAGCTCTGCTTACTCGTTTCACAGGTACGCTAGCTGACAGTGACTGGGCGAAACTCAAACCGTGGAACCTGCTCATCAGAGATGCCAGAAATGCCAGCATGTTTCACGAGTTCAGGAGACAAGGCCGGATTGCGGAAGAGGGGGCAGATATAATTGTCCGTAGCAGCGACCGTAACCGGCGTGCCTCTAAACTTGTGGTGAGAATGAATAGACGATGCTCTAGCCTAAACTTTGACAAAACCTAAAAAATAAAAAAGTTTCAGGATCCCCATTAAATAATTCCACAAAATCGAAATTTCCGGATGCCTCCACTACAGCATCCCTCGAAATCTTATCTTGATGCTTCCACAATTACTATTATATTATCGCGTACCTTAACTTGTCTTTCACTGCCTCCATGATCGGGCCGCTTGTCACCAAGTGACGATGTGTCGTGGTGGAAGTTGTGATTACGTGAGAAATTTCGGCTACCTGCGACATCACATGGTGACGTCATCTCGCGGTAGTAGTTTGCAGCGTTCCTGTTGACGCTAACACCCACGAGTCAAGTTTGGCGTAGGGCGAGCCGTCTAAGGGATATCACCTTAAAATACCGCCACTGTGAAGCACCACCGCAGTTGTCCAACAGTGGGAGACAACGGCTTATCCGTCGTCTCGAACCATCGGGCAGTAAGAAAACCAAAAACACAACAGTCTTTCGCCTTTTTTCTGCACTCTTTATTATCTCACAATTAGTATAGTAAAGGGCTTCTACACACGTAACACCAACAACTTCAGAAAAACAGGGCGGGTGGAAAGGGTGGGAGGCAAAAGTTTGAGAAAAACAGAGTCCACGTATACAAGTTTCCAAACAAAACCACTCCTCCCGTCTTTAACTAAACGCCTAAAAAAAAACCTCTCACGTTTAGCTCGCGCATAGGTACACACCCGTGCCACATAGCATAGCAGAGCCGTGGTCACACGACTTCTCCTCGCAAACACACCACTCACAAAAACAAAGCGAAAATAAAGATGAGGAACGTACTGACCTTCCAAATACGGAAACACATGCAAGCCACGGTTTTCAGCACTTTAGAAAACAAAAGTGTCTTTCTTAACTGTTTCTTAACCACTTGGATGGCAGTTAGACAATGCGGATTATGTCAGAGCCGATCCGATAAGAGATACAAAACAGATAAAAGTAAAACCAACATACATGCCAAACACTCTAGGGCATCTACACATTCACACTCAAAAAAAATTTAGTACTTGAAAACAAGATAGAGTAAATTTTATGTACATGCGAAAGAAATTGGTAAGAACGCACACGCAAATTTCGTTACGAAATGTAAGAACCGGTGATTATCGTTTTCGATTCGCTTGCAGGTGGCAACGTGGGTCAAGAAACACAAACAATTTTAGAATGATGAACACGGTAGTTGTATTTGACTGGGTGGCATGCGGTTAGACATGATGCACAGTAATTACACCGATGCACACTTCATGTACTCGATCTAAGATTATCAATGACTTCCGACTTCCAGTAAGCGCTGTGAGTTCATAATGACAGTACATCGAAACACATTCAACATTCTGAAATCATTTCGAGAAACCACCCGAGAAAAATGACGATTCGGAGATGCTTCGCAAGTTCATTGCAGATTGCAAGTGTTCTAACGGAGTAATACTTTCAAATCACCTGCTTTCAAAGCAAAAAAACGCAATGGTGCATTTCGTAGAGTTGTGAAAAACTTTGTCACTAGCTACGTAAAATTTTCGAATAACTAAATGCATAAGCGTGACATCTCTAATAACTTTTCACAGAACAGGTACAGTACGACACGAAGACTGGACCAAAATATTTTTGCCGTTTTATAATTGATCCGACAGCTTTCTTCAGGTCTGAGAGTGATTAAACGAGTGCATGCAATCATGGTATGTTATTGAAATGGACTGATTGCGAAATTAAAAAAAACGCATTTCACAAAATGGCAATGCTGGTAGTGGTGGTGTAGGTTCAAAATCCATACATACGCACGTACTCTGAAAATATACCCTGCAATTAACGCGGCGACGAGGAGACAGGAAAGAACAACGTTCGACACAGCGGTCAGTTCTGCAGGCAACTAATTTCGATCCCATACGGATGTCACGCGCCGAGCCATCAAATACTCGTGGTAAATACCGTAACGCTTCTGATAATGTAACACTTATAGCGTTCCATGACGGTTTTGTAATATATGGCACATTCGAGGAGATTCAGCTATGCTGTAGCAGTTGCAGAAAAGAAAAAAAAACAAGAAACATCGCTTTGATAACGTACGGCAACTTTAAAACGCCTGTGACATCTATAAGAATCACGTGCTACCACTTCTCGCTCATCTCCAGCGCTTGTTTTCATTTTCTTTTACATACAGAAAGTAACATTACTCAGCGTCAATCTGTCCACAAAGGCATCGAACTTGAACTGAAGTCACTTCGATGTAACGAGAGATTCATCATTTCAGGGTCGCACGTTCATGTCCCTCGCCGACCCAGTGTGAAGAGTTATTTCGCCGAAACTAAAGCCAAGATAAATCCAAGAACCTGCGACCTCATGAGCACCGCAAGATCCCTCAGGAAATCTTCACTCTATTGCGGCGCCTAATTGCATCTGTGTATCTACGCGATTTGCTAGTTTTCATAAAAGAACGCCGCAAATTCACGGCAAATCATATGATCGACTTGCTTATAATTATTGGTGAGCTGCCAACTTGAAAACAGTGTAACAAAAATAGGACGAACTTAGCTCCCCGCCTCCTCGTCGCCACGGAGAAAAATGTTTTGCGGTTACATGCGCACCGGCGCGACTCCCCTCACCACAAGAGGGCAGTTCAAGCGCCGGAGAACAGCGATAGTGTATCATAGTGATGGATATACTGCTTTAGTACGCAGTATATGCGTTTATACATACATACATATATTTAAAACTCGCACCACAAGCAACCTACGAGTACAGAAGGAGGGACAAAAAGACGTGCCAAGACTGGCCGCAAGGCGGCGCCAGATGACAGGCTTCAACCAGTAAATTTGTGGCGCCGTTCACACCTGCGGCACGTTTGCCGCATATGCGGCGCCGCTGTGGCGACCGATTTTAAAAACGCTAAGATTAGCTTACGCATGCTGTTTTTTTAACAACAAAAGCACGCTAATGCTAGAAGGTTAGCACCTTGAGGCACTGCGCGATCTAGAAAAAAAAATGCGGCGACAAGAGCTGCATACGCATCGCTGTCATCGAAGGTTCCGAAGCGGTTACGAGATCGCAGGTGTGAACGCTGTTTGAGTCGAACGCAAGTGAATACGGCGAGAGTTTAATAGAGTGAGATAGGAACACTGCTAGCGACGAGGAAAAAAAACTGTCAAGCTCAAAACATTAATTAAACAAGAGGCGGAAAGACACTACAGTTTGCGAAAAAAAAAAACAACAGGTACAGCACTTACATACACGACTTAAAAAACGAACTCTATAGGCCCAAGGAGACGTGAGGAATGGCGTACATGATAACAGTTGGCCCATAAGACGTTACTAAGCCTCGTGGGGGGAGGGGGGGGGGCGGACAAACAATATACATTTGTATTTATATATACCAAAAAGAACAGAAGTTGAAGACATTACTGCTACTACACATATAGTCTTTAGATGGCTGTACGTTTTTTTATACAGATACGTATATTATATCCCACAAACAGACACGCTCGCATATTCGACAAAAGTACAAAAAAAAAGAAGGAGATAAAAAGTAGCATGCATACGAAACTGAAAGTGGGAGAATCAAGAGCCATCTGTTGGTGTTTGCAAGTACCAAGGAAGGACATGGGATGACGTCAGAAAGTGCAATCTAAAAGAAAGAACAAGTGTAGAAGTCGTAGATGGGAAAAGGAGCAGCAAAAAAAGAAATCACTCTATGTGTTGCAACTACAGATGCAGTTGATGCTCGCAAACAAGTGTGCAGTGCGTGCTTCGATGATTTAAAGAGGGGGAAAATGAAAGGGCGAAGGCAACCGCAGAAACACATGAACAAAATAGCATAACTCGGCGAATATGACATTGAGGGATAAACAACAACCACGATGGATAATATCATAAACTATCATTATTTATATTTATAATATTTATATATATAACTGGAGATTTCTCCCCGTCTAGTTTGTTTCACTTCTTCTCGTTATCTTTCAGCGAAGATAACGCGCTTTGTCTTTTTACATACGTATCTTCAGTTTTTCCTGTCAGTTGCATCGTGATCAGTCCGATACCCCCGACAATAAAAAAATAAGAACAAACAAGAAAATTGTTTCTTGCTCGAATGAAGTGTGACGTGTGGTGAGGAGAAGGACATCAATGATGGTTCCTAGTCGAGCAGTGTGTGTGACGATATATAAAAAAATGAATCAGTGAGTTCACGATGGATCGCATAAATTTTGCCCGCTGGTGCAAATACTAACAAAAGCCTTGCGAAGATTTCCAGCACCTCGAGGACTCAAAACGCAGACAAGACCTTCCTGATGTCAGAACATGCGCAGTGAACTAGAACGGCGATAAGATCTGTGCAATCCGTGCAAGCATTCCGTCGTGATAAAACCCACTCACCACTGTAAATAAAAAAAAGGGGGGCAGGAGGAGAGGAGGGCCTGAATAAAAGTTGATAATTCGAGCGACAGTTGGCGATGTAAAGATATATGCGATGGAAGTATTAAAGGGCCCCTAAACAACCTCGCAACGACAAAGAACGACCATGTTAATCTTCCCTGGCATGTCTTTTTTTTTTTTTTTGGCGCAATTCGCGACGCCAGTGTGATGACTAACATGACGTCATTAGAGTTCAGGCTCTCGATTGGTCCATACGTGAGGGAGATTTCGTGCTGAATTGCTTCCTAACCGCATTTTTCACTTGAAGTCTGCTTTCTCTCAATTGACTCTAGTGAACTACCGTCCGATTTCACGTTGCTTAATGCGTTTTCCACTACGCATGCGGATGTAATGGCGTGCAGCCGAAAATCACAAAATCATGATAGGCCCGACGCTTAGTGGTAATATTGTGCGCACGCTTTCTGAAGATGTTGTAGGCCCATGTTCTCAGATTTGGGTGCCCATTAAAGAACCCCAGGTGGTCGAAATTTGCGGAGCCCTCCACTACGGCGTCTCTCATAATCATATGGTGGTTTTGGGACGTTAAACCCCACATATCAATCAATGCTTTCTGAAGCAATAAACGGTGAGGAGGATGTGAAGGCGAGAATATAAAACTGCTATTTCCTTTAAACTTGGAGTGGTTTAGAGGCCCTTTAAAAATACGGGAAAAACATTAGCAAATCACGTTGCCCTGAATAAAGTACCTGCGTCCGGTATACACTACTCGGAAACGACAAGCACCACATGAATTAGACAGAGCACGGATTGTTGTCAGTCTTTAAGAAAGAACGAAAGTAAAACTGCGCTCTCCTTCGATTCGGAGACTTGCCGAGGTTGAGGCCAAGATCTCAAGATCAGATGACAACGATCGATGCGAGGATGGGCTCGAGACGCCAACAGTCCGACTGAGAAATGAAAACAGCAAGAAGAAAAGAGACCTAAAATAACTCGCGTATCCCGGAAACACTCGAAATTGCACACAAAGCCACCACGTCACGAACTGAACTCGTGCGCGATTGGGTGATATTTGAACGCCGGCGCAACTCCACGCCACCTGACCAAATGAAAAAAACTTAAGGTAACCATGGTAACAAGGTTATTCATTGCAGTGTTAAGTGATTTGTGGATCGACCCTCCATTGAAGGGGAGCTCAGCCTTGTTCTGAAAGAGAGATCGAATGACCTAACAGTCGGGTCGGAACACCTACAGAAACCACGTATCTTATCATTACAGATAAAGTGCGATCATGAGCACGGGTATTTGCCTAAGAAAGTGTCAATGAAAGAGTTCTTTCTTCAGTGAGAACGTAACACCACTTTCTTGTAATGGTATTGCTAGTTGGACCGATAAAAAATGGCGTACGCACGATAAATAATGTTCATAACAAGTAAGTTGTTTAACCAATCAAACACGAGGGATACGAAACCACGTGAGAGAATGGTCTCTATTTTTGCGGGATGCGGAAGGTGTGGTAAACTCTGCGAATCAGCTAGGCGACTGAAATATGCGATAGGAACCAAAGAGCAATTCGGTTTCGAGTTGTGGCGACGCACGCCGAGACAACCGCACACACCCCTTTGCTCGAGAGAAAATATTGACGCGATCAACCGCCCCGCACAGCTTGCCGCCATGTAGATGTGTTCCTTCACCTCACTGGACACAGAATGCCCTAAAAAGAAGGGAGAAAACTACAACTTAGAATGTTTGAAGGGCGCGGAAAAGAGCAGGACTATTATGTTAAGACCGAAATACTTTCTCCACAAATGGGTGAGCTAAGCAAACGATGATTACGTATTCATCAGTGTAGCCCCCCTCGATTCGAGTTCACCGGTGAAGCCTTGTATATAAAGAAGGGGGCAACTGACTTCTTCATAGGATGAACGAGAATAACAAATGTTACGTAAAAATGTTCGTCGATACGTGACACACAACAAATAGAGCGGGTCGAATGGAGTCTTTCCTCTACACAGACACGTTGGAACCGACACGCTCATCGTTACGATTCAAGGATTTGGTGTCGTCGTATCGTTTTTACCATGCGTCGGTGGTATGTTCCCTTCACTAGGGGAAAGTAGGAAGGTCAGCGGACATCGTCGCTGACGGCAGCAGCGCCCTCCCGCGTGGAAGAGAGCAAAAAGCGGCCGTTCCTTCAATTCTTGAGCGGAATCTCAACGAAACCGTCAAGAGTTAGACGAACAAGCTCACAAACACATTTAAGCCCACAAGCATTCGGCAGCGAACTTGTCTTGACTGCGGGTCGATGGGGGCTGGGTTAGAAGGTGGATGTCGCGCAATGGTCGACGGGGAAAAAACACCGACTGGGCGTTCATACGCCACACGTGGGAGAAAAGTATACCCAAACGACGTTACGCGACGCCCATATAGGTGCTTTTCTTTTTATCGCTACGATACGTCGAAGACGAAAAGCCACCTGGAGGCTTCTTTTATAGTTTCTCCACCACGTCACTTCCGGCTGGCGACAGTTAAGCCTAAAACCTGTGTATACACTGCATCCTGCACCCTCAAAAATTTTCAGACCTCAAACGCGCAGCTCAGAACACCGATCTCGGACCACGTCTTCGTCACACTCTTCTCATTCCGCGCGTGAACCTTGCTCCGGAGTTTGTACACATCGAGCCGGCATCGCGTGTGCGTTACTCTATATAAAGACCTTCGAGATCCGTAGACGCGAATGACACACTACCGCTCCACAGGGGCCGTTGTGAGGAGCATGCTAGAACCTATCTATGGTCAAGCCAGCACACCACTAATGACACGGCATTGTACTGCAAAAAGAAGCAATGAGGAATGTAACTAGTCCTAATTAGACAGAAGACGAGCCTGAAAGCTTATGTCATCTACAGATTAGCCCAAACCTGTACCGAACATGACTTTCTCGCGATTAAATATAAATGAATAGCTTGACAATGACATGAACTATGCTTAATTAGCTGGTCCACGAGCTTTATGAAGGCTTCCTAAGCTTCCAGAGCACTGCATTCTGCAAAAGAATTAATATATGGCCAATCACACGGAAAAATTTTATTTAGCTGGACATTTTACCCTTTGTTTTTCTCATAAAGGCTTACAGAGCTTCAGAAGTTTACTATGGCCTGTGTTAGCCTCAATACTTTTGCCTCGAGAAGCACGAAGTCGCTGGCGAATTTTTTTTTATTTTCTCAGCTGCAAAACAACCACGTAAACGTTGTAGTTGAGCAATGATAGCCCGATAACTACGACTCCGTGCGTTAGCTATCCCAGTAGCTAGGCGCGAACCGCGGCGAACCTTATTAGGCCTTGATGCAGGCCATTGGAAAGCGGCTGCTGACCGGCCTTGCCAGCTATCGCCACAGAACAGGAAATCACGCCAAGCGCCGTATTTGAAAAGCGTCGGTGCTCATAATAGATTTCCGTTGGCCGAACACCTTCGCATAACAACATCATTGGCTGTGAGCAGCTGCGATGAGCAATGAGCACGAAAAACACCTAAGACAACCCTAATGTAAATCGTGCGAACTGAAGATATGGCGTCCGTAAAAAAAATGATTTCTAACCATTACACGTGTGCGGCAGATCACGGAACGGCCTTTGTGCTTTCTAGTTCTTTCTCAATGCTTGTTTTTAATGACAGTTATTTTTCATGAATGTCGTTATGATTGCAAAATGTCGACTGGTTCATAGCCTCGTCACGGCGGCTTCTGGGCGGGTGTATGTATATGTGAAAAAAAAAAAACAAGTTTTGTCGCGTTGGATCGAAGGTCAAGGGGACCAAAGATGAAGAAAAGCCACGACTAAAACAAAACACAATACTTAAAAATATCCGTATAAAGACTATGGGAGATGGTTCACGTGATCCAAAAAGGCAAAGCCTTTTCGACCTTTCGCCGTAATAATTTCCTTCTTGCGTAAGTCGTATGACAAGAAACAGAAGATGCATGGTCGCCCTGGGGGCGCCCGGCTGAGCCATCGGCGATAGGGAAAGAGTCTTGCGCATCGGCTTTTCGATTTTCTTTTTTTTTCCTTCGTATATTCGTTTAAAACCTTGAGCAGACATGATCGTTCAGATAGCTAAGCTTACTCAAGGATTGACTTCGCAGATTTTATTTGTAGTAGTTAAAAAACGCCAAGAGCTTGCTTTTTTTTTTTTCGTAATGCTTTTTCTCAGCATCTCTGAAAACGAATCGCCTCGCTAAATAGAAGACGATCGATCGAATTTTTTAGACTTCTGTTCCCCGTCGCAGACGACAGAGCCAGATGCATTTTGCAAGACGATCGACAACGTAGGAGTTTGAAAGTACGTGCCAAAAACAAGTACAGGTAATGAACGATCTCAGAGAAAGATACCAAAAAAAAAAAGTTGAAAAAAAAATTGTCGCTCACGATCTCTCACGCGCTCGCCAAGAAAAAAAACAAAAATAACGCGGTTTTCGCGAAAAGTTGCGTAAGATTAAGAAGTACAAGATAGGCCAGAGGGCGCCACACTACTACCCTGCCGCGGGAATCGCAGTATTGCAAGGTTCGTGCGTATGCCACGAAGAAACAGACCAAGATAGAACCGTGAAAGCAGGAGGACTAAGATAAACAAAGCGGTCCGTCGAGTGCTGCCACCTTGCGGTGGCGAACGGAGGCAGCGCAGCTTGGAGCAAGAGGACAATCGGTGACGAGGGCAGCCACGGAGGAAGGGCCACGAGGCGGCGCGGCTTGCTTGTTTTTTTCTTCTTTAGCTGGCGTGAATGTCCATGATGTGCTGGCCGTCGTAAGGTGACCCCTGCGGGGGTAGCCCGGGGTGACCCATGGGCGCCATCATCATGGCGGCTGCGTGCGGGTGGCCAGGCAGGAGCATGGCCTGCGTCGGCGACCGCAACTGGGGCATTTGCGGGTAGCTGCCCATGGCGCCCATGTGACCCATCCCCATCGACGCGTCGCCGCAGGACAAGTTCTGCATGCCTGCGAGACAGAGAGAAAAGAGCGAGCAGTTATAGTGCGTGGCCCGCAACGTTAAAGTTGCGTATAAGTACACAAGGGGGAACTCCGGCGCTAGTGTCTACGGGAGCTGCGACGCATGGCGCCTCAGCGAGCATGGGAATGACGGGTAGTACTCGGGTTTGTGTAAACTTAATTTCTTTGACTCCGTTTTGGCTCTGTATGGCCTGCATCCGCTTTGTCGCAAAGACAGAGTTCATCAAAAGTTCAGCACTTCCACTCCACCGAGTTAACATTCTAGGCTAACCTGTTCAAATCAGCTCACGAAGTCGAGAATGATTCATTCTATTATCCCAAACACCAAAACATAATGAACGAGGCCAGAAGTGCATTTGCAGTGAAAAGCACGAGTATTAAGCAAATAAGAATATTACCCCTCCCCCCTTCTTATAGTGGTCGAACGTGCACAGCGCCAGAGAACCCTCTAGTTATTATTAGAAAAGCGCACGACCTGCACCGCTTTGTCAGCGGCCACATGACGGGGCTTGGCTCTGAACAGATGAAGGTTGGCGCCTCTCAGCGCAGCGAGCTCACCTCCCTCTCCTTCCTCATTTATTCCTCCTCTTCACCTGATCCCGCTGGGCGTTTCCCTCTCACGGACGTCAACCCGATCGTCGAAATTTACAAGAATGGTAAACGTGAGCAGGCGAGCAGTTCTTGCTCGGTTTTCGTGTTGCAAACATAAATGTCGAAGCAAGCAATCGAGACAATAAAATCGAGCGATGCACCACATGCCTACTCACGAGATCAGCCTGCTTGATGTTTAATACATAAATGGAAAATTAGTATTGTCTTTGTCAACTACATGAGTACCCGTCATACAATGAACGTTTCCACCGTAAAGCAATATAAATGTTTCACTTTTACCTGGTTGAATACTACTGAGGTGTTTGCCTCAGATGTGAACAGACCCATTCTATCCAGAACAAACACGTCGGCCAATAATATCTTTCACTTGATTCCTCTTACATTACGTTCATTACGTTCATTACGCTATGAATATGTTTTAGTCGAATGTCTATCAGTGCACTCGTATGGCAAGCACTACTTTTGAGTTGCGGAGGCGGATGGTCCAAAAAGACACTCAGACCTTCGAAGCGCTGCCTGTCGCGCATAAAACAAAATACAAAGAACTCAAAAAACACAAGAAAAAGCATCAATCGTAAAATAAACCAAAACGAACTATGCGCAACCAAACCAAGCAAGCAAACGTCAAGCCGTATAAACTGACCTGGTGGCCTAATGTGCATTTGTGGACTGCCGTCCATCATGTATCCCATTCCACCGTCAGGTCCATACGCCGCACTTGCGCCTCCTATCGTCCCACCTGCGCCGATTTCGAAACCAAAGAAAATGTCAGTGAGACAAAACGAAAACAAAAAAAATGTTCGGGCAGAAATAAATTAAACTAAGTGCTGAACGCAAGTGAGCGTATGCGGAGCGTACGGTGAGCGTATAACGAAAGTAGTTGATTCAAATTAGTGTGAAGAAAACGTAACAAAGAAATTGTAGTAGCTGCGGCATCCAGACCCGTAATCGCGTGATCTCGGGTTGCTTCGCATGAAATATACGTCCGCCAGTGCACCTCGCATCTTAACGTTGCTTGTGTGGAAGTTTCCAGTGCAGCGTAAACCTAATGACGTCATACCAATTTAACCTAGTCAAATTAGACAAAAAAGCACATTTTCGGTCAATGAAATCCGAAGCCACCAGCTTCAACGAAATTTTTTTTTTAGGAATCCCCCCTTATTTCGTTTTATTTAGCTTACGTCTTTCCATACCCGAGAATGGACTAGTAATTTCCGTGAAACCGTCTCCAGTCGAATAGTCACCAACAAGATGCTGGTTTGCATTTGTTTTGTCTACAAAAGAAAATACCAAAGAAGCAAAGTAAATCAGTAAATCAGCATCATAAGGTTGTCGATTCAGTGGTTAGAGGTCACCGGACAGCAAGTAAACACGAGTGAACGAAAAGTGTAGGCACACAAAAGCACAACAGACTTTCGAGAGGTTAAGGTGGCTAAGAGAACTTCTCTCATATTCGCGCAGTGGGAATGCCATCGCTAAGCCTGAGCATTGAACCCTACGTGAATACCACATGCATGTACACCGAACAGCAATGCTTTTAATAAAAGTTCGTAATGCGTATAATATAGCAGATGACTGTATCGGTCGCCATGTCAACTACAGATTGGGACATTCACTAGCATGTTACGTTCCAAAAGAATGTGGGTAATGCAGCCTTTTCAAACATATAGCGTTCCGCAAACTCTTGTTATTCATTGTACAAGCTTCTAACAACCGCGGGCTACACCGTTGTCATATGTAGAGAAACTTGGCTCGGCTAAACGTAATATACGCATATAGAAAGCTAACCTTCGATTTCAGTTAGACAGACACAATAACACGTTCGCACGACACTTAGCTTTATTTGTATTACTGTTGCAAAGCCATTTCGCGTCACTGCACACAATGAACGCTAGCTCGTCCTACATCCTCATCAGCATTGCGCTCGAGCGCGCGGAAACTCACGACTTTATTGTTGCCTCCCCGGAACCAACAAACGTTTCTTCCGGAAGTAAAAAAAAAAGATACGTTAATGGCTAAACTCATTTCCGCAGCGCACGGAAGTTGTGTCCGGGAGACGCAGATCAATCAAACTCGCCTGACAGCCTCAAAATATACGGACACATGAAATGAAGTCGTTAACTTCTTTGTACTAAGTCTCATTCAACAACAACAGCGAAAAATGCAGAGCTGGGCGCGGACACATTTACAGAGGAGTGGTGATCACGTAAACAGTACTCCTGTGCCCATTTGGCGATTGTTTTTTTTTTCAGCCACCACTATTACAATAGAATCAGAAAAATAAACAGTACATTCACTGCTGCTATTCATAAGAAACTTACAAGCGTTTTTTTTTTTTTTTTGACGAGTGAGCAGGCAAGACCATTGTAAAGCACTGACCTTGAACATTGTTTATTTTCATTTTTTTCTATCACTACGCTATTTGTTCAATGGGAACGCGGGAGGCCTATTGAAGTTTCGCAAAGAGCGAAAAATACCTAAGGGTCATATGCAAGAGCGTGAGAAGATATCCACTCGCTACTGACACAGCAACATTACAAAAAAACAAAAGAAAGAATAAGAAAAGCCAACACCGTTCCCAACTATTACATGCTGTAATATTCCCGTGCAGTCACTTTTCTACGTAAATGCGCAACACGTG
This sequence comes from Rhipicephalus microplus, assembly GCF_043290135.1. NCBI lineage: Eukaryota > Metazoa > Arthropoda > Arachnida > Ixodida > Ixodidae > Rhipicephalus > Rhipicephalus microplus. The sequence continues at coordinate 194,507,688 of NC_134705.1, read as the reverse complement.
ACACTCGCGGTGACTTTTCGTCTGTGCCACTCTGATCCATTGTGCTGTCTTTCTTTCTTTCGCTTTCCTTGGGATATGAATGAAATCGAACGTAAAAACAACAGCATAAAACAAAGCAGCGACCGAAGCCGATCCAACTTTTTTCTCGATAACGACCCAATTTCGACAAAATAGCAAAGTGTTTCCCTGATATGCCTTGCAACGTTTCTGCAAAGGAGCACGGGAGACGAAAGCGCCTACTTGCAACTAAAAGATTTGTTGAAAAGGAAAGAATATAAATGCGCCAAATGAAGATCAACTCATGCGTGTTAAGGCAAAATGAAAACCATGGCAACACGAGAACGGTCAGTTAACAAAGGCAGAAAGACTATCCGGAAATATTATTTAGTAAATCAAACTTCATGTTGCAACACCTTCGGTGTTGCTACATGAAAAGCAGTTTGCCTTTACACATATTCTTTCCTTTCCATGTATATCCTCTCCTTTTATATAAATCTTTTAGTTGCGAGTAAGCGCTTGCACTTTGTTCTTTCGCAGTCCTCCTTCGTGCACTTAAACAACAGCTGTACCATTCATCTCAATTAACTAGCCCAAGTGTCGATTCTCTTGCAACGTTTATCCTAAAAGAGTTTGCTAAGCAGTGCGGCAGCCTTCACTAAAAGTGCAGCGCCCGTTTAGTGACGGCTGCTGCGGCTTGCTGCACAGATTTAAAAAAGTGCCGCCATATCCACGAAGTGAATGATGATGAGTGGGCGAAGCTCCGGAGGTAAACCATGAATCCTCTGTACATTTTGCCCACTCGATTTTATTACATCGCTCCCCCTAGCGTACGTCGCCGCACTAAATCGAACGATTGCCTTCAACCAATGACACGCGCCATATGTGACATCATTCCTATTTTATAAGATCTCGCGTCTTTCATCAACTACAAGTACCGCTTTCTAGTTTATAACATCTTGCATCTTTTCATCATCAGCTACAAGTACCACCATCTAGTAAACACTACAAGAACTAAACGAGAGGTGGCTACATACAGGAGACGGTACCGCCATCTAGTGAACACTGCAAGAACTAAACTAGAGGTGGCTACATACAGGGGACGGTACCGCCATCTAGTGAACACTGCAAGAACTAAACTAGAGGTGGCTACATACAGGGGACGCATAGCCCACGCCCTAAGGAGCTTCGCCCCTAAAACAAGTCAGAATTGATTCAAACCAAAACACTGTTAAATACCATGCAGCGAAATTATCAAGGAGTAAGTAACTTAGAGAATCGAGGGTGTGTGTGACGCAGATAAGTAGACATGGAGCAGCATACTCACCAGCTCGATTAGATTGATCGATCATTGGTTGCACGATTCTTCGCCTCGCGTTAATGAACCTGCAAAGAGGCAAAAGAGAGGGGAAAACACAAAAAATGTAAGAGGACTGCAAAAATACTTCTTTCAGAGCGAGTTCATTCATATTTAAATGAAAAACGAAACGGCAGAAACTACCACGGAAGATACACTATACCGCACTTGTGTGTGCGGTGTCTTTCCCACATCCATTTGTTTGCGTTGTTACATGGCCTATAAAGTATGCAAATCTGTCGAATCCTAGAGAAATTTCGATTGATATCAAAGTTTGTACTTATTCTCTTCTATTGAAAGCGTATTTTTGTTTCGTTTTTGGCTGTAGAACGTAGAGCAATGCGACAGCCGGGGTGTTACACACCTCAATCTCTCCACATCAAGCAAGCTTTAAAATGACCGAAGAGAACAGCAAAGGTTCACATTAACGTGACACCCCTTCACTTAACGGATGTTCACGACAAAATCGAAGATTTTAGGTATTACCCCTCGTGCTATTTTGACGCCTGAGGTCAGCGCGCGTGGGTTTGGTGGGAGCAAAATGCCAAAAACTACCACTACCAAAAACTACTATACGAGTTCGCTTCGTACCACTACGAGGCAGCGACGCAAAAACGTTAAACGCTTCTTGCGAGCCCAGTACAAGAACTTACAATCTGCTTCATCATGTCAGTGACCCAGCGCGGCAGTAAACATAGAACTAAGTCCAGGAACAGTTACTAGCCAGTCTCCAGGAATGAGGCCACCCACTACAGTATACCGAGAAACAAACCACGCTTCGGTGACCTCGAAAAATAACGACGCTAATGTACAGTGCACAGTGGTGAAGTAATGAAGCACCAATCGGTAAGGAAAGAGAAGGGAGCCGCGCCTAACACAACAAGCATTCGGCCGCCTGAACATCGAAGACGCCATCACGGGTGCTTATCGGTGCAGAGTATAGATATTGTAAACAGCGCAACAACACGAAGACGAAGGAGGAAGGGACAGGCGCGGACTCAGAGGTGAAGAGTATGGTCTCACGAACAAAGGAAAAAGAAGATACGTACTTTACTGGCCGAAGAAGCCAGACCTGCCTGCCTGCCAGACTTGCCTGCCTGCCAGACCTGCCCGCTAGTTTAGCACCCAGTTGCCCGCTAGATTAGCACCCACCAAGCTTCGCTTGCGTCAAGCTTCCCGGTACCGCATGGGCTACTGACTTCTTTCCTGCTTCTGTGATCGACAAGACGACCCGACAAAACGATTGTGTGGATAACGCAGAAGCCCCCCTACTCACGACCTCCCTGGGTTGTTCGAACGGCAAACAATCCACCGGGAACAGACACCGCGTACACGCACGACCCGTCCCACAGGAACTCGCCTCCTTCTCAGAAAACAAAACTGCTTACCCACTCAGTTCCCGCCCACGTAAACACTCACCTGGTTACTAGGCATCTACCTCACGTAACCACCGGGCCTGTATGTTGTATATCTGCCGCCACGTCGAATAGCGAGAAAAACGAGGCCTCCTCATACCAATACACACACGCGCAGGTGAGCAAGAGCAGTCTTTGACGCCCTAGCGCCATCAGAGGAGCTCTTTTGTAAGTGTACGCTTCTTACGGCTAGTTTCACGGCGAAGAACCTTCCTTTCTTCCTTCCTAAGTATCCACAGGTCGGCCATTACCACTTGTACGCCTCCCCTCCTCCACCCATCCAAAGACGCAGAGTGGCGCGTCCTCCTATACACTAACGATGATGACGTTCTCCCTGACCGGGCGTAGATGCTTGTTTCGTCCCCTCCGGCCGCCCACCACTATTCGGCGACAAAACCCTCCTGTTACCTCTCGGCAGAGGGCTTCCCCGCTAAAAGACGTAATGACCCGGCATTTTCGCTCCGCACCGGAACGCCGTGCCCAAGAGGGGTTCTTCACGACGGGGCACGCGTTCGCCAGCGTGTTTGTGTGTCAGCGCGAAATTTAGTACGTCGGCACCACGCCCTCGAGAACAGTGGCATGTGCGTGCGCATCTCCTATCACGTGAACGTGCACCTGAATGTTTGTACTGAGCCATCATGATGTTCAAGCGAGCTGTGTACCATTGCGTATTTCATGTACAGTGCAGTACATTGTTAAAGGGAACAGTAAAGTGAGCAGCTATAACGTTCCTGGCCCCATGAAGACAATTGGATGAGGAAAGATTGTTTGTGCACGACACTGGTCAGCAAAAACGACTCGGAGCTGTCGTTTCTAATCCCCAACACTTTAGTAGAAAAGTCAAATCCGGAACATTACACTAGTGTGCTCTTTACCAGTGGACCCGTCTGTACAAATGCAAATATCCATTACATCCGTCTGTTGGTCTCTTGTGAATAACCCCCCTCCGTCCGATTCTTGTCCGTCACGATTCCCTCGACGACCTAAGGCCAGCGTTCAGTGCATGTCAGCCGCTCGAGCTATACAGTTACAGCGCGGGCATGATTTACTGATTTCCTTTTTACGTCTGCCTTTTGCAATTTTTCTTCAAAAAAAAAAGAACGAGTTACCATTACTTCGAGTGAGTGTTACTGTATATTACAGTAGGTAGGTGGCAGTATGTGTCTGTGCATGTCTACACACAATACCTTTTTAATGCAGTAGAACGAGCGGCGGCTTCTGCGTCCACCATTAGTAGAGTGTTCGTAACTCTCCCCCAAAACACTCGCTGTGAGTCCTCTCTTTTCATTCCTATAACGAACCCTTCTCCCTCTTCTTTTTCACCCCGTAACTCTTTCTCCCTCATCCCACCCTACAATCTTGTTTGTACATTTTCTCAAACCGCCCACCTCTGCCCGAAATGGAAACCATCGTAATCGAAACCAAAATGTTTACAATAGCTCTTCTACTCTCCGGTCGCGATAAATACTTGATGCAGTGCCGGGAGTAGGGCCTATCCTGGGAATCAGCACCTAACTACCTTTTTGGACGGAGGGAGAAAGACACCGTGCTACACGCCTTATCACCTATCTTTTTTTATCTCTGAATTCATCGCCTCTTACTCAAAAGGTCTGCACGGCAGTCGTTCAATGTCGTAAGCACCAGGTCCCCCTTCCAAGCGAACAGAAAGAACCGAGTACCCGACTTGAAAATTTAACGACCTAATGACGTCGGCTGCGCGGGGAGGGAAGAGAACGCACTGCCGTGAACGCCGGTGAGACACCTAACACTCTTCGAAATGAATTAAAACAGTAAGCACTGTAATTTGTTTTTTTTTTTTATAATAGACAACGCTTCAGGGGGCGCTGGTGCCTAGATGTGACTCCGCCTATTCTACTCTTGCCTAATAGCTTGCATCGTGAACTTGTCACAAACAATAAAAATGCAAAACTTCACACAAAATAAGACATTCACATTCCTAATCCGCAACTACAGTATTATTGCTGCTACTGTTGCTGTGTGCACTATAGCTCTCCGATTAGAAGCGAAAGCATTCTGCAAGCCGAAGACTCGGACAATGTCACGCAAGAACGAACACCGCCTTGGCCACGCAATGGCCAACCAGGATAAACGTCTCCATATCTGCCTCCGCACCAACTGTTCGTCCTCGAAGCAAACGAAAATGCCAGTTCTGTCGACAAGAAGCGCAAAAAGAGAAACACAGTTAAAAAAAACGTACAAGAGAGCAATGAGGAACACGGGAGATGTCGATTTGGGCCGCGGGTCCATTTTCGATGATGAATCGTTTCCGTACCGTCCTTGCTCTTCCGTATCACGTGTGTTATGGGGAAGAGAATGGTCCCCTGCCACGAGGGGCTCCTATATCGCTATTCTGTAGAAATTCCAAAGCCGTATAATGGTCTTTTCGGCGCAAATCTCGCTAACTTGAAAGATAATAGCGAGTGGCCGCTGACTGGAGGGGCTCAAGTACGTCGATTCCGCGAACCCTTATTAGGCTCTGTACGAGTTATCGACACATAATTGTCTCTATGCAGGAAGTGATATTTCCGCTTTGTCTTCCAGGGCGCTTGTGCTCATCAGCGTAAAAGGCCGCATACGTGATAGAAGTATAAATAACGGGCACATCAACAGCAACACATTGCGTGAAATAAAGCGAAGGCATCGTTTGATCAATACATGAATATCACGTCACGAAAGCATTACCCAGTCAACAACAGACGCACCATAAACTCATTGAAGTTCATTTCAAGTATACCTAATAAACTTAAACACACATTTAAATTTTGCACACGAGCATTGCAGTATGCCGTCGTCTTTTACCTTCTACCAGATATCAAACCCGACACCTGGCGTATAATAATAAATGGAAATACCACGGCGAGCTCTCCGATGGCCGGATAATCTGCCCGCGACCTGGTCGTCCATAACTTCAAACTTCCGCGACCGTAAGTTGTTACCTGCCTTTATTTAAAAAAAAAAAACTATAGAACTACGCGAAGCAAGGGTGGCCACAATGCGAGAGTTGATGGCGCAGTATCAATTGACGTACAACTGGACGTCATTCTTGAGCACACTCTACACAAGGGCGTGAAAACAACGCAACGCCATCGCCGCCATTCCCCAAGAGTTGGCAATGACGCTAAAAAGTTTCAGACTGACGTCTTGACGCGGAGTTAAGTCATGCACGAGTATAACCTAAACGCCATCATACGAGGGGCGTCAGCGCGTTCACGGTTTTCACGCCAGAAGGGACTGGACCACGGGTTGTACTGTTGTCCTCCGAAAACAAAACGAAGTCGTTTTCCTGTCGCACTTCGCGGAGTCCCGAAACTGTATGAGCTGCGCACGCACAACCGTTCCTTTTCTTCTCCAGCATCGCTCTCCCGAGCGAAAGCCCAACGTCGAGCAGCGAAGGCAATTAGTTCGCCAAACGCACAAAGCCACACCTTCCCCGTATCCCCAACTCCCCCCTGTGCGACAACCCCGGTTTCTCCTTTCTTCCCCCATCGCTGTCCCCACCGGATCTCCCCATGCTGCCGCACTGCGTTCGGGCGAGCAGAGGAGAGAGAAAGACAGATTCTCGTGATGGGGAAAGAGTGGGAAGTAAAAAAAGGTAAAACGGAATCAGGGAAGAATAGGGAAGGGGGCAAAACAGCGGCTCCTGGAAGAGGGGAGGGGGTAGCTTTTCACTATTGGGTGGGGAAGAAAACGGGAGCGAAAGTTTTGGACAGGTTCGTTAATGACAACGCCTCGCTCCGCCGTACACGCCTGAGCGAACGCAGTACGCACGCAGACGCATAAACGCACAGACGCGCACGAACGCAAACACACTGGCGCTCCAAAGCGCACAGCAGAGTCCATACTTGAAAGAAGGAGAGGGCTACATGGGCGGTGACCAACTCCATAGATGGCGCCGCAGTTGGAGAACAAAGGCCGAAGCACACTGCGAGCGCGTCGCGAGATTGCTGCGCGTTCGAGTGAGAAACGGTACGAGGCGTTTGTGAAGATTACTCCCCTTTTAGGTTAGAGGGAACAGTCATACTGCCGCTGTAGGGGACTGAGCGCTTCAAGATGGCCGCTTCCAAGAGAGCATGCTCCTCCGGACTTCGGCTTCTTAGACGCGGGTCCTTTGTGCAGAGGACAATACGACTCAGACCACGCTTTCATCAAGCCAAGAATACCTCCACGAAGGCGTCGTTAAAAAGGGAAGAAGACGCTTGAGGATATGGGATTTCGTAAATTTCGGTGGCCGGAAGCTTCAGCTTCCGGGAAGCTTGGCGCGAAGTTTGCTTCTTTCAAAATCTACGTAACCACGTTTTTCAAAGGAGAGAAAGAAAGGAACACGTTCAATTCATTTCAAGGGTGTTGCCCTAGAACTGCTGTAATGTGCGGAAAGTACTGCTGCTGAAAACAAAAAAAAAGAAAGAAAACAAGCAAAACAAAAAGTGGAGTCGATACCTCTAGCTACATGGTCGTAATTTGAAACTGGGCGCAAGCAAAGAAGCTCGTGCATAGGATTGCAATAATTGACATTGATCCACACTTATTCTGGAATAAATTCCATCATAATGGTGGATATCGAAGTGGCATGGTGGGCTTTGTAATGTGCCTCACTCTATGCACACTCAGGTAAAGGGGGCCCAACGCCGCAAAGTAGGTTTCCCCATGTCCACTAGAATATTGACAGTTTTGTTGAAAGACTTCATTGATGTGGATTATGGTTGTGATGATGATAGAGAAATTTTCAATAGACAAATAAGTTCAGCGTATGCGGTTATTCCTAATTTCCTATATAGGGCAGCTACACTACACGTATTGAACACAAGTACACTCTTAAACACTCGCACCAAGCGTCACGCTCAGCTCACCTAGTGCTGATTGATTGATTGATTGATTGATTGATTGATTGATTGATTGATTGATTGATTGACTGACTGACTGACTGATGTGTGGAGTTTGACGTCCCAAAAGCACCATATGACTACGAGAGACGCCGTAGTAGAGGGATTTGGAAATTGTCACCACCAGGGGTTCTTTAACGTGCGCCCATATCTGAGCACTCGGGCCTACATTTCGCCTCCATCGAAAATTCAGCCGCCGTAACCAGGACTCAATCCCGTGACCTGCGGAGCTAGCCGAGTGCGATGCTTGACAATGTGCACTCAGAAGAATGCTAATGTTCATCAGTGAATTAACTAGCGTAAGTTTTTTTAAAGTTTGTAGCTTTTCATATAACCGACAACCTGTCCCACTGTCGGCTTCGATACGCTTAATTTTTCGCGAGCCTATTTTCTCAGGACTTCCGAAATGCCACCACATTTTTGTAAAGCAAAACAAAAAGCGGCAAAAAGGTAAGTTGTTCGTAGCTTGACGATAGTTATAGCGCGAGAACAGAACGACGACACAGAGACAGGAAGGACGCTCGAGTCCTTCGTGTCCTTCTTGACGACACAGAGACAAGAAGGACACGAAGGACACGAGCGTCCTTCTTGGCTCTGTGTCGTCGTTCTGTTCTCGCGCTGTAACTATCGTCATGTCACACCATCTAGCCCAAGCTGCCACACTTGTTCGAAGCACGAAGAAGCAACAACGCACCAAGACCAAATCTTAATAGCTTCGCTGTCACGATGTCTTTACCCTCCATAAAATGGAAAAGGTGCGACGCGAGACACACAGCGCCTTCAGAAAAAGAGAAGCACCAAAGACGAAAAAAATAAAACAAGCGTTCTTCACACGGCTCGCACGAGAAAGGCAGAAAGAAATCCAATCTACTTAATACAGAAGAATACGCCCACCGACGACGTCGCGATGTCACCCGCGTCATACGCGGGCACACAGGCACGGCGCATGCGCATACAGTGGCATAGACTGGCAGACGTGTCAGGGTGGGAACGACATTTCAATATACGAAATTAATGGCCGTTTCAGCCTCCACCGTTCATCCTCCTTTTTTATTTTTTGGCTGCAACTTCCCAGCAAGCTGCGGCTTCTTGGGCTCTGCTACGTACTATACAAGAGATAAGAAAGACGGCCTGACAGTTTTCAGTATGACGACAGAAATGGAAGCTAGTCCCCGAAATCACGCAGCAAAAAGAGGCGGCTGTTGAAATAGGCAGTTATATAAATATACGAACAAAAAGGGGGAAACGCTGCTGGCGATGAAAGGCAGCCGGGACACAAAGAAAGATAAGATAGTTCGAATACGAAGAAATGTAGAAAAAGAAAAAAAAATGATAGCTATAGGCTCGTATAAGAAACAAAAAGTCAACGCGGCCAGGATGAAAACGAGATTGAGGTATAGGTGGCGCTACAGGAGGGGCTTGACAGAAAGGAAATTAGAAGAGCTCGGGAATGGATCGCCCGGCATAAATCACGCGCCGGGTGAGAAGCTACGACCCTTTCGTATTAAGGCTATCTTTAAAAGCCTCACAGCTCGTGACGTCCTGTAAGCAGCGCGGTAGTTGCTATGTCAAGTTTTGCGTTGGACATAATCAACTTAGTTATTTGAACGCAAAAAAAAAAGGAAAAGGGGATCCCGCTCCTAGCAGTGCGTCCTGGCTTCTTTCTATACATTTACAAGTATTTATTAACGTGAAAGCATTGTTTTTTTTTTTCGTGAGAGACAGAATGCGACCGTCCGGCGGCGTTCACAACCGGCGACCACACACGTGGCATAAATGTATCACGTCATACAAGTCGTTTCCGAAAGGGCAAATCAATACCATTAACTAATAATAATAATAATAATAATAATAATAATAATAATAATAATAATAATAATAATAATAATAATAACTGCAGGTTTACGTCCCGAATCCCCCAGTTGATTATGAGACACGTCACAGTGGAGGGCTCCGGAAATTTTGAGCATCTGGTGTTCTTTGACGTGTGCTGACATCAAACAAAACTCTACTATTTCGCCTCCATTCAAATGGGACCGCCGCGCCCGGAATCGAACCCGCGACCTTCTGGCTAGCAGCCGAGCCCACTAACTATACTGCTCAACCACGGCTGACTACAATTAAGTGATGAAGAAAAAGAGGATTATCTTAGTGCAGTCTTGGAGGAAGGCATAAGCGACAGAGTGAGTTTTCTTTTTGTTTTCTTGGTTACAGGGGTGGAAGCGGGCTTCAGTCTGTTGGAGCAGCTTCTGGAGCAACAAAAGTGGTGTTTCGGAGAGTCAAAATTTAGTTTTGGAGCAGATTTCTAAGGTTTCACTTAATTGTGAGAACTTTTTTTTTTACTTTCTGGCATGCTTATTCACGTACGCATACGCATTTATGCATTTACGCATTTATGCATACGCATAAAATTCCAATAAAAGAACTGAAAAACAAAACAACGACAAGAATTTTTTTCACACACAGGGATCTCTATTCGGCTCCTACAAAAACGCCTCCCGACACTTCTTTTCCTCCCGTTTTCTTTTACTCTGCAATTTTGCTTTTCTATTCGCATTTTTTTTCTATCGTTTTCCCGCTTCGTGCGGCGTCATGAGCGAGGTCCTCTCTTTTCTGTCGAATGACAAATGACGTATCTGGTGTCCCGCCGGCTCCTTGGGCTCTCCATCATAGACGCGGGCGAGACTGAGAAGAGAAAGAGCTTCTTGTAAGCTTTATAAGGGCCTTCATAACACGCCTCGAGCTGCACATATATAGTACCCTCCCAACTTGGCCAATGGCAGATTTCTTGGACAAGTAAGAGATGGTAAAAAGAATCAAGAGGGGGGGGGGGGGGAGCTGTAGGAGTGAGCGTACATGGAAAGAATGGACGGTACAGCCACGGGAGCGGTGAGATATGAGGCCGGGACACACACGTTGTCTGCTAGCTGGTGCTGAGATAAAGAAACACGAGAATGTACTGCCTGTCGATATGTGTGCGTGTTTTTACAAATGCTGCCCTATACGCAGACGCGCCCTTACTCGTCCACGCCTGTAATTCCGCGCTTTTCCTGATCACTAAATTTGTAGTCATACTTTTCTGTTAATCAGTGAAACCGTTATGACAAAAAAAGAGAGAGACAAAGTTTTAGAGAAAGTAAAAAAGGTTAGTTGGAAACAATGATGCTCTACTCCGGACTACACAGTCTGCACCGCCTCCTCCCCCACCGCCCCCAAACTAAAAGTTTAAATTTTCCCACGTGTATGTATATTCTCATACACGGACAAACGCACGCACATCCAAACGGCTGTGTCTATCGCAATGAACATTACCCCGACGAGTCAACACAGAAGGCTGTTCTTGCGAGCTCTGGGACCTGCATGAGGCCGAAATCGCTGCCGGAGTCACTGGATTCACTCGTCGTGAGTCACGTGCATCACGTGCAAATGACAATGGAAGACAGAGCTGTTGTCGTTACGTCACGAGTCACTGTACTCACGCGAGCCACCACTGCGTCGGACGGCATAGATACGACCCTTCGAAACCTGTCCCACGATAACTAAACCGAGAATGCATTCTTAAAGTGGCAGCATTAAAATATAACATATTTGATACCTTCCAAAGCACCACGCTTCTCCTCTTAGGGTTCTTGACAGCAGTGCTTTTATCCAGCGCAATAGTACAAAAATTTCGAACATCCTCCTCCCACATGCTGGTGCAGCGACGATCGCTGGGTAACACCACATGATGAACGCGAGACCTCTAGCGAGTACCGAGCGAACGATACCGGTGCCTGTGATCAAAGGAAGGTTTGACAGGAGGCGCGAAGACGAAAAAGATAGAAGCAGTGCCCAGGGGCATCTATAGAAATGTACACCGTCTACGACAGAGGGCGCCACTGGGCGTCGTAACGAGATACAGTGGATCGCGTGGGGCGCCCCCAGGGCACTGTTCTTGCCCGCCGAGCCCCATACGGGGGGCGCTGGTGGCGTCATATCTCATCCCTGCGGCAACGTGGATGAAAGATGGGTTCGGAGAACCCCCCCCCCCCCCCGCTGGCCCATTCTCATTGCATTGCCGCAGCAGTGTGTATCTATCGCAGCTGCTTTTCATACGGACTCGCCTGACATTCCTTATCAAGGTCAGGAGGAGAAAAACTGGATGAATTACCGGCGCGAGGTGAATTACGATCCTCCCCGATGCGTCGGGTGTCGACGAGGGATCCCCGAATGTTTGGGCCCGAGGTGGCCTTTCCTTGAGGTGAGATCCCAATGCACTGATGTAAAGGGACACTTTCAGAGAACCCCATGGTGCATAAGTCAACGTTGACATATGCGCCTATCCTACGCTGTTGGCCTGTCTTATCTTGTTTCACACATAAACTTTACAATGCCACACAAAAAAATGAAAAGACCGATTCTAATGTCTATTTAGAGTCAAACACTTTTACGGATACTTTGATGCTGTGTTGTAATTACGACGAATACCATATTGTGTGTCTTCTTATCCTGTCCATGTATTTCTTCGCCAGTATGGCATTTCACTGCATTCACAAAAAGAAACTCGCACAGCTCTCAGCACGTATTATTTTACAACAAAACCTTTTGCAAGGAAATGACCCGTATAACAAAGAATTTCCTACACTTGTACCATAAGGGGAACATGACGGTTTGGTAACTCACAATCAATTGCAATACATGATGCAGAGACATCAAGTTCACCTCAGCTATAGCGGGCGCTGTCACCAAATTTATCCGCACGAGGGGCCGGGACAATGGAGATGTTCTAAGCGCGGAGTGATTTTCAACAAAATGTTGCCGAACGTTGCCATTTTAAATAGCATTTTTTTTCATATTACGTATATGGGCCGGTTATGATAAGAATTCAACATAAAGCAAAAAAAAAGAAACATATCGATACTGATTTCTACAGTGTCTAAAATCTGGACGCTGATTCTAGATTCACGGAGTTGGCGTTCCACGGTGATGTTCTAATTCATATCGACCGCACCGGGTGCCTCAAGAAACGAAATGATTGAGACTAGTCCGGTCTCTGTAGTTTGCCCAAAAAAAAAATAGCGCTATTAGTTGCAAAAGGCGAGAAATTGATTCAGATACTATTCAGGAAATTTAGGACACTTCATTCCGCGTGAAGCTGCGGACTGCTAGCGAAAGGGCCGCTGGCTACGTGCGCGAGACCCCTGGGTTATAGGATATCTTCTGTGCGTGCTTCAAGATAGCTCTGCGGATGCACATAAAAAAGTATTTAAAAGCAGCCAAGGTTAGACTTTACACATTCAAGTGACACAGCTTGGTTGGTGTCGAAAAGATGGGCCGACAGATGGCGGCACATTCACGCACACGCACAATGAGCAGTGACGGGCAACAACGAAAAGCGAAGTTCAACACGACATGTTCTATCGGAGAACCACGCCCGCTGGTGGTGCCGGTTGAAAAATATTGCCCCGCCAGAAAAGCTGGGGCCGGAAATGAATGGGTATCGACGAAACCGAACGAAAGAACGATGTAAAAAAAAAAGAACGAAAAATGTTTAAAGAAAAAAATTCCGCCAGGTATAGAGGAGGGGTGCGAACGGGAGATCGGGCGCACATCGAGGCTTAAAGGCTGTACAGCAAAGCCTACCCTCTCAAAAGAAGTCGCAGCTGAACACGAAAGTGAGGGACCACAGGTAAAGCAACATAAACGGAGCACAAGATCTAAAATACATTTTTTTTTTTAAACAGGAGCCAATGATTGCGGAAAGATCAGAACGGGAGAGTCGAATTATGTTCGTAGTAAAAAAAAACAAAAAAACTGCAGCGCTTACATGTAAAGTAGCAGTAGTAATTTCAACATAAGAGGCACCATGCTCTCTATTGCGTCATTCTTGCTGGACTATTTTTCTAGTTCATTATACAAATACCTAAACATATGTTATATGAATATCTAGATAGCTACCTAGACACATATATAGGCGCTTATCACTATATATATATATATATATATATATATATATATATATATATATATATATATATATATATATATATATATATATATATTGCCATTAACATTTCGCAATGTTATTTTACTTTTTCTAGCAGATGCTTACCTGTATTACTTTCAATGTTTTCATTTAATATCCTGTCCAAAAACTTATTTCTCATTGTTCTTTTCACCTCGCCTACCTTTGCCACTTTTCAGTTACCCAATCCCTTCATTTCTTTGTGCACCAGCCATCCAACTTTCACTGCCCTTCCTGCGAGTTTTCACCACAGCCGCTTCCACAAATTACAAAATCAATAGCCGCGAGGAGGAGCTCTCTTCGGCCTCCGCAACCGCCATTTCGTGGACGCCCTTTGTGGATAGAGTGCGCCCTGAAATCACTGTTCACTTTCTACCTTTCTCTCCCCCTTGTTGTGCGTGGCGGATCAAAATGCAGTTGGCCAGACAGTGACCATACCAGCATGTGAGTTCAGTAGGGCCGGTCGTATGCAATCCCGCGGACGGACGGCACTTCAAGATGAAGTTTCGCGAATATCCGAAAGGAAAACAACCCACGGAAACGCAATAAAAGCGGTACGGTCCCGAATGCCCAAGACAACTTCATAATGAAAGTCATCTTTTCAATCGACTGTATCGATAATCCTACAGCCTAACGAAAGCTGTCTGCACCCAAAGTGGTTTAGCATAGCCCCCGTGATCGAAGGAACTGAAAGCTTTTCGTTTATCACATGGCTTTGCAGTGTCTGCATCGTTGAAAGGAACTTTTGCGTTGTTGGTACAGCTATACTATTCTTTACCACACTAGGGTGCAGATATCGTAATCTGAATTTTTCGCCTATGTCAAAGGGGTCCTGCAACGATTTTCAAAGTGGCCATCGAATGGCTTTATAAAAGGAGTTTAGTGTTTCACGAATCAAGTACCGCAAAAATGTTTTTTTTTTCATTCCACCGAGCGCGAGCGGAGCGATTCGTCAACCATTGTAGTTATTCTATAATTATCGTAGACCACGTCAGAATTCCTTTTGCATGAACGATTCAGGACTTCCTGCCAGCCATAATTGCTCCTTTTGCAAATTAGTGACGTACCCAATACGTGCCCACAACAGAACTTGTACTTTTGCTGTTAGTGACGATTATTATGTCCGTACGGCCCCGTATCAGGCAATGAAATTAGCCCCTCACTTTCAAGTGTACATGCTTTGACTCCTGGTGCGATACTACCTTTATGCTACGGAATGTGCATGCGTTATAGAGTCTTCGCACTACGCGACTTTCGTGTACGTTTTCTTTTTTTTTCTTGTCACGCACAAGCCACGCGTTCAATTCCCATTCGGTTAGATACGTACGCCTTCTTTATTTGCATCTCTTTCGCATTTGGGCACACACCTAACGGCTCTGACACGTCCACGGAATTTCTGCGCAACGACCTGTCTGACGCTGTCGCGTTAATTTTGCGCATAACACGATATCGTGTTATAATACAAACTCAAATAAAATGTGAGAAAATAAACACTGCTTACAGCCAAAGCCTTTCAAAGCCTTCTTGCGTATGATGCATGTGTGTATGTACCTCACTATTTCCGTACGGCGCCATGCTTCGTTCCAAGTTTTGACATTTATTGAACGAGAAGAAGTCAAAGATATTGGGTGACATCGAGACACGGAAAAAGCTTTGTAGCCATGTTGCCGTCTACATTTGCGTATCTGCTCAAATTATTTTTACCACTCTTCCTCCTGTGCCACCTTGCCCCTCTGATCTTCCTACTCCAAACGGCGCGGTCACAGCGCAAGCTGCCACGTAGGCAAGATATTCATGCCTCATTAGCCAAGCTTACAGCAGTACACCCAAGGAGATAAGCCCAACTCTCCTCTTGCGCCCTCTATCGGCTCTTCCACGCTCTAACACGTGCGCGTTAAGCCGATTTAGACGCCGGAGCGGCGGGAAAACACACGGGGCGAGTCGCACCGAAGATAAGGCACAAACAACACACGCGAAAAGAGAATCCTTCAAGCATAAGAGGCAGCGATTGTTAACACGGCGAAGACGTGAACGTGGGACGGGCCTCCCCTTGCAGACTCTGCAGCAGCTCCGAGATCCGCAACTCCCTCACCTTCTCGCAGCAGGCAGGCGCCCGGCCTGTCAGACGCAAGCGTCAGCTCATTAACGACGCGCACAGCGAGCGAGAAACGGGAGTGAGATAAGCTCGGGAACGTCACATGCTTCGTGTCTCACGCCACGTCCTAAGCAGATTGCGATTCAGGCCCGTCCCGTTGCTTTTCCACACAGAATTTCGTTAATCGAACAGCGCACATAAAACGACCAATACGCAGAAGGGGAACACATTTATAGCTCGTGTGCGCTGCTTGATTGGTAATGCTACATCGAAAATGCTCAGATTATCAATATATTGATACATTAATGTCAAGGAATGGACGAGAAAGGCGACGAAGATGGCGATTGAACAAATGCTCGTGTTGTTGCTGCCACTCCGCCATCTTGGTTCAAGGACACTGTGTGCTCCATGTACAATATGTAAATATATTTCTACCCTCTGCCTACTCTTCCCCTATTACAGTATAAAGATTAGGTTAGGTTAGGTTAGGTTAGGTTAGGTTAGGTTAGGTTAGGTTAGCTCGGGGGTGCCACCATTTTAGGTTTTTAAACCTAAAATGGTTCCCAGTTTTGCCAGTCGTGACGTCAGTGTCGTGGATGCATTAAAACGCCCAGGACGTTCGTACAGCCGGTTTCTCGTTACGAGCCTGCTCTATTGCTGCTTTGACTTAGTTGTTACGTATAATAAAAGACAGCGTTAAATACCCCACAGTCATTATCGCAACGTTTGCTACACTACAACGCAACGCACCATGTTTTATCACATTACGCAACACTGCGCCACCAGAATAGAAACGTAACGCATTTCAGGCATAGCGGCTGCACCACGTAAAGATGGTTTTTTTCTCCGCAAACTTTAAAATGCCGGAAAGCCATCTTTGGCAAAGGTCAAAATTGTAATTTACAGCAAACACCACCACCACCTTCAACATCACGACCACCCATACAATGTGCACTTTACAACTTTATTCAGGGCCAGTTATTACATCGTTGCGCCAAATTATACAAACATAAAAAAGAGGAGAACATATCGGGCACCATAGGCGCAAAATGGTGTTCGATACTATTTCTCGTTGTTTAATTTCACGCGACCAACCCGCACCACGCAACGTATACACGACCTTTCAAGGAACATCAGCACAACGTAAAGCATGCTTCTTTGCCAACTATACCATAGTGCAGAAAAGCCAACTTTGGCGCTAGCGGAAGTTTCGATATACGTACCAAGCGGCGACCGATACGACCGTGCCAGAAAAGAGAGAAAAGTTAGAAATTAAACAAATGATCGGCAAAGTACTGCGAAAGGCGGGAGAGTCATTCGCGATTTCATTTCGGGGCGCTCTCCATCGTGAAAGCCGTCTCCAGGATTATTACGCTCCAACGACGGAACGCACTTGCCGTGGCGATGAAGGTACAGTAATACAAGAACGTATCGCAGCTTGCAAAAAAAAAAAAACAGAACAAAAATAAAAGTTTCCGGATAATGCAGGTAAAGAACCTTCGCGAATGAGATCGGCTCGAGCTAATGATCCGAGAAAATCTATCGAGTTTCGAGTTTTACAAGTATCTCCTTTCATTTCTGTATTATGTTTACTGCTTTTCTCTTCTCTCGAACGCTGCTGCGTCAGCAAAGCTCAGGCCCAAGTTTCTTCTTTTATTTGCTGTCCGGGAGGAAACAATTTGTCCACCAGAAGATAAATGACGTGGCACTCGTGCGGGAAAAGAAAGGAACTATTTCTCACAACGCTCATCAGCAAGTGGTCGAAGAGAGATTGGGAAAGTGAACACGACTGAGAAAAACAAAGTTATATAAAAGAGAAGTCTAGGGAAAACGACTTGGAAGTTTTGATCGTCTAAGTGCGACGCCCGAACCACGATGCCAAACTATCTCATAAGCAATACCTTGGTTGAAATCGACGAAGTGGTCCGACTTATAAGATGAAGACAGCATTTCTTTTCGAAAATTCACGCAAAAGACTGCTAAAAAATAAAATAGCGGTAGAATTAGCGAGCTTACACAAAGCAGGTGTGCAGGTGTTCATTAAACAGAGTAATTATAGTCTCGAAAATGACATCTGAAGACACGCTATTGCAATTACCAATAAGAAATCAAATAGAGATAAACCACGCCAAATTGAGCAAAATGTAGACGGAAAGCCCTGCAATTATTTGAATATGAACTATTTCACATTGCTATTGTGTTTAGGTGTCGGCAACAGGACTTAGTAATGAGATGTCACTTAGTGTGATGCATCATTTTTTGCAAAAAAAAAAATCCCATTTAAAAATTCGCCTATCAAGCAAGATTGTTCTCATAACCGTCATGCGTGCGACATACCTTTTTTAAGGCATTCTCATAGGGGCGCGGACACCTTACTTCTCAGCTAAAAATTCCTACTCGGTAGTCGGTTATTTATCTTGTTACTGACACCTCTACATGCGACTACTGCGGAGCTGAAGAGACCATCGAACACGTCCTGTGCAGCTGCGCTTGCTACGACACACAGCGATGCCAGCTCCGGATGGTTTTGAATCAACTTGACTCCAGACCGTTTTGTGTGCAGAAAATTCTAGGACCTTGGGCATCTGCCTCAGTTGCGCAGAAAGCGACTAAAGCACTCCTACTTTACTTAATGCCAACAAACCTGAGCGACCGCCTGTAGACTGTGTGTGCTCCCCCGAATATGCTCGTGATTGCTTCTCATCTTTCTGCTTCTCATCTTTCTTCTCATCTCATCTCATCTTCTGCTTCTCATCTTTCTGCTTCTCTCTTTTCTCCCCTTCATCCCTTCCCCAGTGCAGGGTAGCAAACCGGATGTGCGTCTGGTTGACCTCCCTGCCTTTCCTTGCATATTTATCTCTCTCTTGTTAACTGTGCCAGCTCTCGCTAAGAGCAAGCTTTGTCATAAAATGCCAACTATCCTGTCCTGACACCTTTGTTCAGTTGGCGATTTCTCCCATGTGTTAGGACGATTTGGTTTTATGCTCATCATGTAGTCATATAATGAGAGTAATCTATGTGTCCTATGCGGCAATGTTCTGTGCAGCATTCTATACGGTACAATAACAGCATTTTGTGAAATGAAAAAAAAATTGAAATTTTCCCGCCAGAACACTTAAGGCTCCTTAAACGCTCCGTGACGTTCTTCATAACGCTTTAAGGGGCCACTGAAACGTTTTGCGATATTGACTGAAACGTCAACGAAAACCTTCGCGAGAGCATTGTTAAACTTTCTATGAGTAGGCTAAAGCGTTCAGTAAGAAATCTGGTTTATTTCCCTTATTTCCTCTTATTTCCCCACCACTGTACAGGGTAGCAAACCAGTTCTTCTAGGTTAACCTCCCTGTCTCTTCCTTTTATTTCTCTCTCTCTCTCTCTCTCTCTCTCTGGCTTGTTTCAACCAACACTTCAATAAACATTATTGTTTTCACTTAAGATTCGTGTTCTACCGCATAGAACGTTAGAGAACACGTCATTTTATAGAGAGTGGTTTGTGGAAAGATGTCTCTCTCAATGCTCTAATGCACAAGAGACGAAAAAAAAAACAAGAATGCACGCGTGCATTCGAAAGGCCGCCTAACATTCGGAAGGGATCCCACCACCACCGCTCGATCGAAGATACCGCGCGGAAATCTAGAGAGGGGGCGCCACGTACCACCCGTTCCTGCGCGTAGCGCGCACGAATGGAGAGACGACGAGCGTGTTATGGCGGGGCGCACAGCTGACGCCTCCTCGTCGAGTATCCAACGGGGTGAAGAGCGCGCCCACCACGAATACATGTAAAGAGCGGTAGGAGTCTGTCTACCCATGCGAAATCGATACGACGTTCTGTTTCCGCCGCTACGAGTCCAAATAAAGCGAGGGCCTCGCATTTTCGTTCTTTTTCTTTCATTTTATTAGTACTTGAGCGTCGGCTTTTTTTGAGCTTTATATACACTCTTCGTACGATTGCCGTTCTGAACCACGCTCTCTGCGTTGGTGTTCTTTTTCGTTTATTTTGTACCACCATTCGCTACTTGTTCGGGTGAATTTAAACGCGGTGTTTCATTTACACCGCACAGAGTCTCAAAAGAGACCCCTTTAAAAATGATGCCACTATAGATGGCATTGCATGTTCTTGTACTTTCAAGTTACTACGTTTGGCTCCGGGAAATCGCCTTTACTCGTTGCCTACTGGTCACTAATAGTAATTAAAGGCACGAAATCACTGGGTGCCAAACAAGCACGCAAGCAAACAAACAAAAACAAAAAACACTAAAGAGTGGTTTAAGATGAATATATTAAGAATTGACACCAAAACTACTGTAAAATATTGTGTGCAACTAAATGCGGTGACAGTCGGTAAGGCAGATGGGGTTACGTTGCTTACATGACCATGTGCCTTCTTTTTTATTCTTTTTTTGTTGCCGCCCCACAACTGTAGCACTGAATCCTCTCAATGTTATTATTATTATGGCCGTTGTAATTGCTACTCAAGCCAGCCCCCACCCACTCCTTACATACTGTCCATACAAATAAACAAATAAATATTACATAATTTATAAATAAACATTCACAAATAATATGCAATCAGTAAATCATAAATAAATGTTTGTAGGGTTTCACCGCTGGAACTAGCCGTGACACGCAGTGATAGATAGTATGCGCCTTCGTTGCATAGCTGCGGTGAAGGCAGGAACTCATGCTGAACTTCCCACTCACTCATTATTTCTGGCTGTTACTATTCTGAATAATAGTCTAAATAACTGCGACAGTATTGCATAACTTACGTAATTGCTCGTAACACACTGCTCGATGGTTTCGTTGCAAAAAAAATGGAAGATTAATTGATTGATTGATTGATTGATTGATTGATTGATTGATTGATTGATTGATTGATATGTAGGGTTTAACGTCCCAAAACCACCATATGATATTGAGAGACGCCTTAGTGGAAGGCTGCCGGAAATTTCGACCACTTGGGGTTCTTTAACGTGCACCCAATTCTGAGCGCACGGGTCTACAGCATTTCCACCTCCATTGGAAATGCAGCCGCCGCAACCGGGATTCGATCCCGCGACCTACGGGCCAGCAGCCGAGTACCTTCGCCATTAGACCACCGCGGCGGGGCAAAATGAAATATTCACTTCAGTAGAGTAGGTACTATACATTTTGCCCCTCTTTCACCTTCCCGGACGAAGTCGTTGCAATGGAAATGGTGAAAAAAAAAAAGTCAGGTGGTTGCCATGGCAACCGCCCAACTACACTGTATGAAAATTCGTTGAGGTTAGCGAAGTTCGTCAGTAACAAGGAAGGTCTTAATTAAAAAAAAACACATGCACGAACACAAAAAGGAACAACAAAAACAAAACACCCACAAAATGCAAAGGATTGATTGATTGATTGATTGATTGATTGATTGATTGATTGATTGATTGATTGATACGTGAGGTTCAACATATCCTAAAAAACCAACATAAGAATATGTGAGGCGCCGTAGTGTAGGACTCCGGAAATTTCGACCACCTGGGGTTCTTTCACGTGCACCCAAATCTGAGCACACGGGCCTACAACATTTCCGCCTCCATCGGAAATGCAGCCGCCGCAGCCGGGATTCGAACCCGCGAGCTGCGGGTCAGCAGCCGAGTACCTTCGCCACTAGACCACCGCGGCGGGGCCCCTAGATGAAAAAAAAAAAAAAGCCAGGAACGAAACGTCAGAATACGCAGACTGAGGAGCGTGCGCGAAGAGAAGGACGTCAAACGGCAACTCAGATGTGATGCAACGTCGAAGTGCGATTCTTGTTTCCTTTGATATATATGCACTGTTTTCCATGTTATGCAGCACAATTTACGCCTATCCTTATTTTTGTTTTCCTTGCTGTAATGTCCTTACTTTTCTTGGGCCAATGTAGTAGTCTGCAATATTACTAAGTAAAAAAAAAACAAGGTGTGATCGAACGATACGACGTGTCTTTCACAAATACAAGTATGAACTTACGATAAAACGAGACAGTCACGTGAGTGATAGAATAAAACCTGAAGCGGCAACGAAAGAGGACGAACAAACGTTGGGAGTCGGCGAAGTGTGAGCTCGAAGATGGCCCGGGGGGCAAAAGGCCGAGAAGACAAGACAGCTATCGGGACGTCCAAGGTTGACATTTTGATTCGCTCGCTGACGCTGGTGCAGGGATCGTCTCACCGATTTAGTACTCTTCGTTATTTTCGCTTCTTTCACATAGCGCCGAGTTAAGGGGAGCGCCGCCTAAGTGATGATGCAATCCCACTTGGCCAAGCGCGTCCCCCCACTCTTCACATGAACTCCCCTTCTCAGTCTTGTTGACCTTTTACTTCGCGCCTATCTGCTGTCACGACCTATCGACGACCGGGCTGTCATTTAAATATACTTGTTTGTATATTTCTGCAGTGAACTGCTCGCTATCTTTCGGAGCCTCCTTAAAAGATACCTGCGCCTGTCGATCGACGTTTGAATTACCAGCGATGCTCCTCGATACCCCAATTTCAAAGGTAAATTGCACTTACTTGCCATTATTTATTTTCTTTAAATATGAAACACAGGAGAAGGGTTTAGAGTGATAGTAGTAGAGAGAGGGGGGAGGGGGTTATTAAGAGCAGTAAGTTGAGGTAGAGTCGAATATAACTAGGCAGGAACAAAAAACAACAAAACAAAGCCAGCCAAGCCACGTACTGTAAGTCCAAGAGACAATCATCCTTAAACTGCAGAAACGAAAACTGGTTCGCATTGAAGATTCTTACAATATGATGATGAGAACCCCGATGTACATTGCCCCGCCGCGGTGGTCTAGTGGCTAAGGTACTCGGCTGCTGACCCGCAGGTCGCGGGTTCAAATCCCGGCTGCGGCGGCTGCATTTCCGATGGAGGCGGAAATGTCGAGGCCCGTGTGCTCAGATTTGGGTGCACGTCAAAGAACCCCAGGTGGTCAAAATTTCCGGAGCCCTCCACTACGGCGTCTCTCATAATCATATGGTGGTTTTGGGACGTTAAACCCCACAAATAAATCAACCCCGATGTATATTAAACGAGTCGAATAACAAAGCTCGGAAAAATCAAAAAAGAAAAATAAAAACACAGTGGTGGCGATGGCAGAAGACAAATAGGAAGAAGACCCAGATGATTTTGATAACGGTGGCGCTAAGATGGAGTGAAGAAGAAGAGAATAATCACGATTGTGACGCAAGGATTATGCCACATACATGAGGAACAGGAATAAACGTTTATTGTTCGAAACGGTAGAGCGGCGCAAGTGCCGCTTCTACCCCAGGTGGGAGGTCTCGTTCTAGGAACCCTCTGGCTTTTGCTGCTTCCTTGGCCCTGGCAGATGGAATCGTTATAATAGTGATGATGATAATAACGATGGCGCTGGCGGTGAAGCAAATACGAAAAGATGCTCACAAGAAAACATTGTTTTCGGCTTTCGAGATTCGTTTGGAAAGCAAGAAAAGGGTGTTTCTGCTCGAAAGCTGCGATCAGCATATGAACACATAAAGGCGATGGAACAGAGTAAACAAGATTGCGTAAAACAGCTGCGATCAGTCAAAGCGCTCAGCAGTGAAATAAAAATAACCACACCAGCGATACACATTGAAGGTTCTGTGAAAGCAGCCAGGCTGTGACTCGCCAAAGAACAAACAAAAAAGTCTACAGTTAAACCCCTGTAGTATCAAACAAACGCACAGTTTTCTGGAACTCTTACGTACTGCGAGGCATTATTAGATTACGAGAGAGAACGAAATGCAGCTAGAAGCCACACTGTGAGGTCGGTTCTCACGTTCAATTGGACTAAAAGTATATACCAAAAATCTACAAAAAAAACTGAAATAACTGCGAATTCGTATACATAAACAACAAACCGAAGTGCACGCGCCTATACACGGTCGCTTGAGACGTCTGTAGAGGCGCCATTTCCCAAACACTCCCCTTCAATTTAAGACTCGCAGAAGAGAGCAACGCTGCCATCCCTGCGTCAAGAAACAAGCGGGAAGCCATCGCAGATCAGAAGACAGAGAAACAGCCGGCATAGATTCGTAAACAAACAGCAAATCAAGAACGGGTACCCCTAACATTGTTATAGCCCGAGCGCTATACGTACTAACGCAAGTGGCGCCCCCTAGCTCCCCATCCGCCATTCCTTCAATCGAAGTGCCCACACTATCTTTCCGTGAAGCAAGACGCCACGAAAGCGGTGCGAAGGCTCGAACGAAAGAGGGCGCGGCGAACCGATGTTTGCCCTCAAAACATATCAGCGGCAACGGGCGCAGCCGCTAGGGGGAGCGACGGGCGCTAGGAGCTGCCGAACGCGGTCTCACTATCTACCTTTCCACGTTTCTTTGTTTTCGACGTACATTGCCTCTATCCCCTTGTTTCTAAGATTCTAAGGTTTCATGCTTTTCTTTTTTTTTTTGCAGTCTAACGGAAAGAACAAGCAGTGCGCTACGCCATTGTTCGGTGAGAGCACTCACCGAGAACTCGCTTTCCCACGAACAGCAGCATCACCATCGACAGTTCTTTGTTCTAGCGCCCTTCCCGGAAAATCCAATAACGCCTTCGGGCAAACAACTGAGAAAACAAGGACAAAAAAATGAAGGAATGATTCCCCCTGAGAGCAGCACGACGCGAAGTGCTAAGAGACAGGGAATGGAATGACGTGTAAGAGATCAGCTGGAACAGTCATGGAACAGTCATGGGGGAGGGGGGGGGGTGTTGGAGTGGCGTGCAAGTGGAAGTTCGGACTTCAGTAAGCGTATTGTTGGCGGATGCAAAGAAATGAAAGATCTGAGACGGTTGTTCTTCGCGCTAGTAGATATAGCGTGTAGCGTTCAATTTCGAATGCTGCCGAAACGGGAAAAGAAGAGAAGGAATGAAATCGAAAGAAAGGAAACTCAAATAAATAAGAAAGAGAGGGTTATTTGAAAGGAAGACAATTTGAAAGAAAAAATGGAAATTAACAGTGATGAATGAAAAATTAACGGTGATGAATGAAAAGGTAATAGAATGAACAAAACGTAATGCAAGAATCCGACTGAAAATAAAACAAGAAAAAAAATTTGATCGATAAAAAACCAATGAATAACGGAGAAAAATCATAAAGCGATAGTCAAGAAAACCTGAAGCAATAACAGGCGAGAGTTAGTAAAGACATGGTGAATGCCTTTGCAAGCTGTAAACATATCTCGGACGCTCCTGTTAGATTAGGCTTATTTATTTGTTTGTTCGATGAAGATCCTTCCATTCGTATTCAAAAGACGCATTCACTAACCCTCAGAGCTGGAGCCAGTAAGACACCAGTCACATAACATCGAATCAGAGCACGGCTGATGTGTCGCGCGTACAGCTGTAAAGTATTCGCACGCCAACAACAAAGGCGGGAACATTCCATAAAATATGACGTAATAAAATATGGATAATATTAACTCACAGAATTCTTCCAGTGAACATGCAAGTTGTGTCCGTTTCAACCTAACGGGCAAGGACAGAAAAGATTGCGTATACTAAAGAGTAAAATAGAGGACATGAAAATAGGATCATTACATATAATCTGCACTGATCAGTGATCACGCCTTTCCGTAATATGCCCATCGGAAACGACTAATCCAATCATGATCCCCTCTTTTCAAGCAGCTGGCCCCGTTACTAAGTACAAATCTAAACAGCTGGGCGTAACACGGATATCAGGAACGCATCATCGCTTCTAACCAGACAACGCGGCTTAGGCCATATATTTTTTTTCATTCCAAATTTGATTAGGCAAAGTAGAGCGTCACTATACGCAGACATGCATGAATGGCTTCAGGCGATGCGCGTTAAAAGCAAGTCGTCGTTAGGATACAGAGAAAAAATTCGTTTATTCCGAGCCCAATGTTAGGTGGACTCGATGCTGAAAGCTCTGGATGATTGGGTAAGGCGCGCTGTGAGTCAAACCGAAACGAGTTGTAAAAGGGTGACTTCTATACCCCGACGTGTAAAAAAAAAAAAAAAAAGCTTTTAGCTAGACGTACTGAGGTACGGTGAACACAAGTGATGCCAGCATTTTCATCTCTACATAAGTGAACTAATCCCCCCCCCCCCGTACGAATCTCAAAGCGCGGGTGATTTCCGCGACACTGAACGCTTTAGAGGGAGGGAGTGAATTTGGCTATGTAAATGACGTACGATGACGACCACCGTATGCAAATAACTGTTCCACTTCCCCTGTATGGTGATTCACGTGCCTACTATCTCCCCCCCCCCCCACCGGCCCCATTTTGTTTTCTGCATTAATTTTCTTCTACCTCTGTCGCACACAAATCGCCCAAGAGTCGAATATCAACTCGCTGGTGGTTGCTTGATTGAAGACGGGGAGCAGTAACACGTCATACATGTCAGGTACGAGACGACATTTGCATAAGGGCGACCCGATACAAGCGACGGCGTTCATGCGAAACCCAAGTTGCTGGGCAGGCAAGGCATTTTAAGCTCAGCGAGAATTCAGGACAGGGGTATACTTGGTGTCGTAGTGGGTAATGCGTGATTATTTCCAGCTCTTCTAACATTTTCTTATTTGGGGAATGGGCGTGGCAGATGTACTTGAATCTGTTCAAACAGATCAGAAAGTGCTTGTCTTTGTCTTTCATTGCTTATATCCCTGTCTTAATTAGTATTTCACGCCGACTTCGCTCAATTCATTAGACCAACAAGCCGGACAAACTGTCGTTATGATATGAAAGGGAAAATTGATAAACTCTTGCGTGTAGCCGAAGTCGGGATGAAGTCTATACAGTTCTCATAAAAAAAATAAAAACAAGCTTCTAGTTCAGGGTTCTCAAGCACGCTTCCCGCGGTCGCTGTGTTAGCGGCCTGCGGCGCCTTAAGGAATAGAATGTTGGTGACTGTGTTAATGGTACTTGCAATATTTACTCATGCATTGCGACTGATAACGCGTTGTTCGGCTAAGCTACGGTCGCGAGGACTTTTCTCGAGGCACCCCATAGGGTCACCATGTGCTTAAATAGGACAGAGGAATAAAATCCCTTATTTGAGAATCGCCGTCCACGTCTGAGTCATTCTGCCGATCAGTATTGACATGCGTCTCGAATCTTGGCGCCAAACACCATTCAGAAACGATCTATATACGACACGGAAAATGGATTCTTTCCAACGGCCGCTTTAGCTGACCTTTGACAGCGTTAGGTGACAGCATCAGGTGCATAAGTCGGGTGCTTTTGAAGTGTTTTTGTGATATTCCGGAATTTAATATCCTTTAACTCCTGCACCACGTGGCAAGCAAAGATCGAAAGAGGAACAAAACGGTAGTATACAAGCTGCAACTGCTTTCCCAACGTCCATTTCATGTCGCGACGCGCAGAGAAGCCCCACCGACGGCGACATCAACCGGTGTCCCGTATTATTACGCGCGCACGTCAATCCGTAAGCAACAACAACAACAAAAAGGGTGCGAGCTCTTAGCGAGCTATTCATGCATACGCGAGAACAGGCAGGCCCGATGACGATGACGTTGACGACAAAATGTGATTACGCAAGCAGACCCCTCGCACACAAAATACTGCGGGCACCCGTCAATGAATAAGCGCGGGAAGGGAGCCGATGCGATTATATTTAATGATGCGAAAGAGTTAATCCCTTTTTTTCCCGACGTCGGGGACAAGACGGCGAAGGCGGGGAAGCGAGAAGAATCGGGTTTTCGGGTTGGGTTTGGATGCAGAGAGGATTAGCGGAGATGGAATTAGCGCGTGTTACGTAGGAGGCCCATTAAACGCGAATATACGAGTCCGCGCTTCAATCCCTCCACGGATCAGCCCTCCGCCTGCCAGCCCACCTCCCTGTTTGCTTCTGGCCCACCAGCTCTTACAGGACCTACCATCACCAAGCTTTGAGCGCGTTGTCGAAGTCAGTAACTAAATCAACACCTATACATGCAAGCCTTGCACATATATATATATATATATATATATATATATATATATATATATATATATATATATATATATATATATATATATATATATATATATATATATATATATATATATATATATATATATATATATGATCAAAAACCTCGATTCTGTTTCTGTCACAGCTTTTCTGACAGCCCGCACACAAACTTTCGCAGCACGTGTCAGTTTTAAAGACGCCATGCAACACTTCTTGAGCACAGTCAGAAAACGCTGCCGATCGGTAGTAGAGGCTTCCGAAAACACGCGAGCCAAATGTTATAGGGCAGCACGCGACCTGGAATTCACAATAAATTATCAAAAGACAGCTAAAAATTGCTTTCTCTTCCCTCGACAAATCACGGAATATGCCCAAGAGATCAAACGTAGATGACCCATCTATCAACCATTGGCGGATTTGAACGTGGCGCGCTCGGTTGTTACAGAAATCGCCGCGAGAGGCCGTCACTTGTCCACGCGTGCGCGCGCGATCGCACTGAGAAAGCCGCGTATTCGATGAAAACAAAATGCAAAAAAGTGCTCAAGGTCACGAGGCGAGCGTGACGTTCTTTTTTTTTCTTTTTTTCCCTCCCATCCCTCCCTGCTTAGCTTCTAGCGCTTTTGTCAGGACGAGAGAAGGATTCGCTCGCAGGATTTCAAGCTGGACGGTTGTGCCCTCGCGATCTCCGACTTCAGCGTAGCTCCCGCCGACTGGTTCGCCCTCCGCGGTCTCCTGACGCCGTGTAGCTCTCGCACTGTGGCACCCCGCCCTTGGACTGCTTCGACCGGATCCCCACTTTCCTATCTCCTTCTTTTTCCTCTCGTTGGCTGTCTTCTTCTGCTTCTACTTTCCTTCTATCCTTTTTATCCCTCCTTCACCCCACCCCTATAAGGCACTGCGCCGTGTCGCCTGAAGGCAGACAGAAATTAGGTGCCTTTTTCCTCTTCATTGTAACCACTACCACCACGAGAGAAGAGAGAATGCGATTGCAGCGTGCGACAAATATTTGTAACTCCGCTCGTACTGGACGGCTTTTTAAAATTCTTTCGGCGTTGAATTTGTAAGGCAATACGATTTCCCAGTGAATTCATTCCATGGTTACTCATAAAATTTTTAGGGCCCCTTTAAAGCAAATAAAAAAGTATGCTACGGAATGTGAATTTCGCTCTTCGATAATTCGTTTTCGTAATGACCATATAGAGTAGCACGCAGTGATAGATATTAAACAATCCCCAGTTCGCTCATCGCGTTCTCCCATCTAGTCATCCATGGTTCATTATCGCGTCCTCTCCATCCGGAAGGGACGTCAACTGCATTAAGAAACACGCGCGCCGGAAGCGCAATTTTGAAACCTGCTCAATACCACTCACTTCGAGCTAAATACCACTAAATTCGCTTCCACCTTATGAATTACGTCGCTTCATCTCAAACGTACGCACATGGTGACTGGTCCGCAATGATATGTTATTACTATCGCAGCTTATTTAGGCCCTTATCAATATAAACACACTCACCATTTTCCTTTCCAACCAATTTACTGTAAAATGTCTATCTAGGCTGACTGATGGTCCCCGGCCTCCTTCAATGATGGCCGGGGGTTTCGTGTGCCAAAACGACGATATGATTTCAAGGCGTGACGGAGAGTGAACGGTTCAGCATTGCGACCACCTGGCGTTCTTCAGCAAGCTCCAACATGAAACAGTACGGAAGTGAGTTCGTCAGCATCGAAATGCACGCACCGTGGCTATAAATCGAACCCACGACCTTCAGGATCAGCAGAGGAGCTAACCGGGTCTTTCGCCCAAATTCTAATTCAATTTAACTATTATGCCTATAATCCACTGAAAGGCATCGTCGATAGAACGGGAATTTTAAGTACGGACATTATTAAAAAAAAGAGGGAGAAAGAATTCACAGGTTATTCACACCGCTTGCAGCATCCTTC